>NC_092162.1:36212035-36512035 GCF_045791955.1 Oncorhynchus clarkii lewisi | reverse complement strand
CACTGGTGTTTAATGACTACACATTATTGTTTGATTGTTGTGGTTACGTATTAGGCTTTCTTTTTATAAGCTTCAATTGACTTTTCTTTCACATTCCCTCGCTTTCTCTCTCTATCTCAGATCCTGGACTTTGGTCTAGCAAGACATGCAGAGAGTGAGATGACAGGCTATGTGGTGACACGCTGGTACAGGTCACCAGAGGTCATCTTCAACTGGATGCACTATAGCCAATCAGGTGACCTATCACCAACACACAATGACTACCTTTTAATTTATTTGGGCTTCACATTCCATGCACTGCACTTCTGGGGTGATCTTACTTTTGTACTATTGGTTCAGCTGTAGCTCATGTGTTATTTATTCTGTGTGTGTGTCCCACTCTCAGTGGACTTGTGGTCTGCCGGCTGCATCCTGGCTGAGATGATGACAGGCCAGGTTCTTTTCCCAGGCAGTGACAGTATCCTCTCAAGTTTCCTCTTAACACCTGTATAACTCACTAAGTTTACATCAACACAAAAAACATATACTCTGTACCCCATTTCTTTGTATATTACTGATGTACGTATCATGAATTAGTTATCATTCTGCAATTGCACAAGGGACAACACCAATCATGTAGCAGACTGTTCACTGATCAGTGCTCTAAGTATTTTGCTTGTAGTGGTTTCTACTGTCTGCCTTGTGTTTCCCTACACACTCCTTGACCATCCTGTTCAGGCATTGACCAGCTGAAGAAGATCCTCAACGTTACAGGAACACCACCATCCTACCTGGTGCAGAAGATGCAGAGCAAAGATGTAGGCCTACTGTCATCTCAATCTAATGGCAACTGTTCAGCTCGCAACTATTCAATGTAGCTTGGTGTTGAAATCACAAGTATGCTCACTATGGTGGTAACTTGTAAGAAAAAGGAGATAACGTTGAAAAAATACAGTTGACAGTTGAACATTGTTGGTATTGTCTTGCAGGCTCGCTCATATGTACAGAGTCTCCCTATCCAAAAGAAGAAAAACTTCAAGGAGGTCTTTCCCTCCTTGCATGTAAACGGTGAGTTGGTCTATTATCACTGTGCTAATGTTACGTCCTGCATGGTGGTTATGAATATCTCAGTTTTCCTACTTTGTATCGAGAACAGTTGAGGGCTTGCTTGACTCTGTATTCCCTGCACCACTTCCTAATGCCTTCCTTTCACTGTGTAATACTTATCTATCCTCTCTCTCACTCCCTCTCTCCCTCTCTCTCTCTCTCTCTCTCTCTCTCTCTCTCTCTCTCTCTCTCTCTCTCTCTGTTCTGTGTGTTCCTCTGTCCAGCGGTGAATCTGCTGGAGAACGTGCTGCTGTTGGACCCAGAGACCAGGATGACGGCTAAAGAGGGCCTCTCACACCCCTACCTAGCTGAGTTCCATGACCCAGAATCTGAACCCGACTCCCCGACGTACGACGACTCCTTTGAAAGCCTGAAGATTGACGTGGGAGAGTGGAGTAGTGAGTATATCTTCTTCTATGACTGATTACCTGGTTGCACATGTTGATGGCATTTATCCTGAATATCTCACGGTTCTTGGAGACTTACAGTTAAAGTTCTGCAAAGTTTCCCTTTCAGGATATGAAATTCTGAAATACTATATGGTGTGATTCCTGTGATACAATTCTAAAATGCTTTGATTTTTCCTGTTAAGGTCTGATCCACATGGAGATTATGGCTTTCGACCCCAGTAACCCCAGTGCAACTGCATTGTAGTGGACAGACGCCACAGAGCACTGGCTCCCCCCAGTTTTTGAACCATGGAGTTTAGCATATGAACTGCATGACAAACGAGAATAACATATGTTATATAAAGTTTGCGTATCACATTTCACAACATGGTATATGACTTTATGAAATGTCATACTGTATGTCAGAATTTTTATGGATTCCTCATATTTAAAGGGAAGGTCATACACTCTTTAAAAAAAGGTGCTATCTAGAACTTAAAAGGGTTCTTCGGCTGTCCCCATAGGAGAACCCTTTGAAGAAACCTTTTTGGTACAACAATTTTTGATAGAGGCCTCTAGTGGCTAAAAGGCTGTATTAGCATGGTCAGCACCATTGAGTGCTTCCACCATTTTAATGTAGTCAACTGGGTGGGACTTTCAACATAATTGGCTGATCCCTCTTGGTGACCCGGTTGAAGCCATGTCCAACCGGGTCATCAGGAGGGATCAGCGAAGAAAATTGACTACATTCTGTCACAGACGCTATAATGGCACAGATACAAAAGTGAATCCTCTATCGGTCTCCTATGGTCGAACCCTATTGGGTTCCATGTAGTGCAGGCTTGTGCTCTTGGACGCCTGGAGTTGGAAGACAGAGAACAATGCAAAATGACTAGTCAGCCCTTCTCCCACTGAGGGCCCAAAATGTTTCTCTCTGTTACAGTATTCAGAGGACAGACTATTGGATGTGATATAATAATACTATAGTATCCATGTCCAGTATCTATCCGAAACTTGTTCACTGAGGATAACTGATGCTATGTATATACACGTGTTTATGTATGTATGATCTCTGTGGTTACTTGTATCTGTATAGGGTAAACTCTAAATTACGCTCAGCGGTGCTATCGTCCTCTCAGGAATTATGTCTCATTTACAGTGGTCCAATCCGCTACACAAGCATTTAGATGTTGTGACATCCTGTGTAGATTGGGCCTTTGTGGTCAGGTTACACTGTAAACCTGGTATCGTTTGATTGGTCAATGGTGGTTGGTCTTGGGTTGAAAGGTTACACCTTCAGATGTTATAAATGGAATTACATGGCTTTGTTCTCTCTCTTATCCTGTTTCCAGCCATGGAGGACGGTTGTATGATCAATTCTAATTTCCTAGGCTTCTATTCTACTCTGGCCTAGTAAGCATCTCTTTGTACATGCTTTGTCTCGCAAGTTAACCTTAGGATCTATATGCCTAGAATTATGCTTTGTTAATGTCAGTATTGCCTTTTTTTTTTTTTTTACAAAGTTATTAAATAATACTTGCTTTGATATTCGCTTCTCATGACCATTCATTGATCTTAGTCTGCTAAATGGATAATACTTGACTGCACATGGTTCAACTGTCGTCTCTTGCATATTGCTAATCATCTTAACGGAGTCGGATAAACATGTGAGGTATTTATAATATGTGACCGACCAGCTCAAATGGGTCTTATGTAACAGAATTTGAAATTGTGTTTTTTACATTGGATAAAAGTAGAGACTCAGAGCTACAAAATGGCATATCATACACTACAGTTGAGGAACAATGGGAAAGTTATTCTGCTTTGAAAGTTGATAAACTTGTAAACTCACTTTTGAGAAAATGGCCTTTGAATGTTTTGGTACTACTACTGGAGAGCCCTTCTTTGTTTGCACCCATTAAGCATTGTTCACACCCTCTTAAGCTTTAGCTCCACCCATCTCTTTAAGGGTTGATCCGAGTGCTCTGTACTAACAACAGCAGTCAAGCACCCAAGCTAACTTGCTAGCTACTTCCAGACACAAATGAGAGAACAGTTCACTGAAAATCACTTGCCCGAGCAGAGCTGATTAGGCTGTTATATTACCCATAGCGTTGCTGACTGCAACTGTGCTGTCAGATTGTAAATTCCAGAGCGTTCAGAGCGCACACTGGATGCTCTGGCTAATGAGTAGGGTTGATTCTAACGTTCTGTTCTCACTACGACAGTCAAGCACCCAAGCTAACTGGCTAACATTGGCTAGCTTGCTAGCTACTTCCAGACACAAATGAGAAAACACCTCACTCTAACCATTTTACTCACCCTAGCAGAAATGGTTAGGCTGTTTTCATGTTATCCAGAGCGTTGGTGACTGTAACTGTGCTGCTGGCAACAATTTAATTACGCTTTTTGCCACGTTTACTGACACCGGCCATATTCAATGAGTGTTGAGCGTTCGTAAATTCATCAGTTATTCTGCGCTCTGGCACACTCAGATGACAGTCTTTTGTTAATAATTAAGGATCCGCCCCAATTTTTGCCTAAAATGACATTCCCAAATCTAACTACCTGTAGCTGGCCACTAGATTATATTTTACCAGATCTAATATGTTATATTCTCCTACATTCATTTCACATTTCCACAAACTTCAAAGTGTTTCCTTTCAAATGGTTTCAAGAATATGCATATCCTAGCTTCAGGTCCTGAGCTCAGGCAGTTAGATTGGGGTATGTCATTTTAGGCAAAAATTGAAAAAGAGGGGTCCTTAAGAGGTTTTAAGAACAAATTCTTATTTACAAATACGGCCTACTCCGGCCAAACCCGAAAGACGCTGGGCCAATTGTGCGCCGCCCTATGGGACTCCCAATCACAGCCAAATGTGATACAGCCTGGAATCAAACCAGGTACTGTAGTGACGCCTCTTGCATTGAGATGCAGTGCCTTAGACCACTGCGCCACTCGGGAGCCCTGTAAGGACAAACCTGTCCCTTACCGAGTCTGTAAAATCAACGTGTTTCAAGCAGACCACCATACTCCCTGTGCCCCAAGAACGCCAAGGTAACCTTCGTAAATGACTACCGACCTGTAGCACTCAAGTCTGTCGTCATGAAGTGCTTTGAAAGGCTGGTCATGGCTCACATCAGTACCATTATCCCAGAAACCCTAGACCCACACGAATTTGCATACCACCCCAACAGACCCACAGACTCCAACACCATCACTAAGTTCGCCGTGGTAGGCCTGATCACCGTGGTAGGCCTGATCACCGTGGTAGGCCTGATCACCGTGGTAGGCCTGATCACCGTGGTAGGCCTGATCAGCGTGGTAGGCCTGATCACCGACAACTATAGGAGGAGGTCAGAGACCTAGCAGTGTGGTGCCAGGACAACAACCTCTCCCTCAACATGATCAAGACAAAGGAGATGATTATGAACAGAATAAGGAGGACCGAACACGCCCCCATTCTCATCGAAAGGGCTGTAGATGAGCAGGTTGAGAGCTTCAAGTTCCTTGGTGTCTACATCACCAACAAACTATCATGGTCCAAACACACCAAGACAGTCTGGAAGAAGGCACGACAACGCCTATTCCCCCTCAGGAGACGGAAAAGACTTGTCATGGGTCCTCAGATACTCAAAAAGTTCTACAGCTGCACCATCAAGAGCATCCTGACTGGTTGCATCACTGCCTGGTATGGCAACTGCTTGGCCTCCAACCGCAAGACACTACAGAAGCTAATGCATGCATAGTCACTTCAATAGCTCTACCTACATGTACATATTACTTGAATTACTCGACTAACCTGTGCCCCCGCACATTGACTCTGTACTGGTACCCCCTCTATTTAGCCACTGTTATTTTACTGCTGCTCTTTAATTATCTGTTACTTAACACGTATTTGTAAGCTAGCATTTCACTAAAAGGTTGTATTCGACGCATGTGACAAATACAATTTGATTTGATTTGATTTGCAGTGTTCTATAGTAAACTCTAGTATTCTATAGTAAAATATATTATTTTTTCATGTGGGTAAAATTAAAGATTATGTTAGATACCAGAAAACAGAATCTGAAAGAATAATTACACATACTGTACAGTAGACGACACCTGTTCAGTATAATATTATTACTGTATGCTGCCCTCTATTCTCACTAGAGGGCAGCATAAGCCGAGGGATGTGTTTTTGTGAATGGGTTAGATAGGTCAAGTTGTCACTTCACTTGTGGTACGGTAGACATATGCATATCTTACATTAGTTAAAGTTGTCTGCCTGTAGCCTACCTGTCGAAATTTGAAGCAGATATAAGTATTTATATTATATATTGGTATTGTTACCCTGTAAGCAGTTTATGGACAAGGCATGACAGCATGAAGCACGGAAATGCTAATACAGGTACCATTGACTTGCATTGGATTTCTGACACAAATGCTAAAAAGGCAGCATTTGAAACAACTCCCAGGTAAACAAAACCAAATTATAGCATACCTTGTCCATAGACTGCTTACAGGGTAAGGGAAACAAATATAATTTTGTAATTTGGGTGAACTATCCCTTTAATAACTTGGCGGTTCTCTATAGTTTATAGTGATGATAGATCCCTTTACGTTGTGTCAGAGGCCTTAACGGTTATATATTATCTGGGTATGCACCGTGTAACAGCTTTTATCCATGGGCATTAAATAAATACAAGGTGTTGAGTCATAAGGATTACGTTTTTACGTTTACTTGCCAAAGTGGATTAAACTGTCAAGAAGGCATTTTACAGTGCTTGAGTTCATTCAAATTAAGTTAACTCTTTAAGAACATTTATACTGTTGTTGCTTTAAGTCATCCTATAAGCCCTGTCAGTAAAGTCATTGTTTCTCCTTCTTCTGATGGATACTCAACTGACAATTTGAATACTGTTGTTGCTTTAAGTAATCCTATCAGCCCTGTCAATAACGTCAATGTGTCTCATTCTTCTGAATGATACTCATCTGACCCCAAATCTAGAGCCATTTTCTACCCAATTGTCTGACCGTCTATGTAAATAGAACATATATATATATTTTTTATTTATTTATTTATTAACTAGGCAAGTCAGTTAAGAACAAATTCTTATTTACAAGGACGACCTACCGGGAAACAGTGGACCTACCGGGAAACAACAGATTTTACCTTGTCAGCTCGGGGATTCAATCCAGCAGCCTTTTGGTTACTGGCCCAAAACTCTAACCACTAGGCTACCTGCCACCCCTATATACAGTCAGAAGAAAAATTTTCAACACAAGTATTTTATAAAACTCAGATTTATTCAGGATGTTTTGTTGATGACACATGATCAATTACATTCAATAAATCTGGGTGTACCAGTCATCCCTTTTTGATCAGAATGAAAAGAAAAACAGAACCAAACACTGTTTGCAAACCTCAGTGGAGAACCCATTGTCCCTAGGAAAGGGAGAATTAAGAGTTAATGCTAGATTGTTTACCCCAGAGAAAGGGGGTGCCACTTTAGTAGAGCTGCTAAAGTTGATCTGGCATTCACCATAATGCACAGCAATATGGGGGCAGTGGAACACAGGGGGTAGTGGCATGTTGTACTGTCAGTTGTCTCAACATTTAGTGAACAACATGGCACCTGCCTGCCAGGCTCATTTGGAGACTGCCGCTATGTTGTGTGCGATGAGAAACTAGTGTTGCCTTATGAAGATGCACTGTCACAGCACCGCCAACCAATGTTGTGTCACCATGACAGGCACCATCCAGCAAGTTAAAGACAGGCTGACTGAAGAGGGAGTAGACGTAATTCTCTGCTTCCGGTTCTTACTATCACTGCCTCTATCTTTAAGGGCTATGTTCTGAATCTGTGAGGGACAGGATGCTGAAGAGGTAGCAGGAATAAAACACTGGAAACATTGGGATAAAAAAGATCTGTCAGCATTCAAAGTGCATCCTCTGATGTCATCCACTATTTCCTACCAGCCAGTAGCTATGGGGAATATGCAGCTAAGGAGGGGTCAGATTTAACAGCCCATCCTGAGTTATAGTGTAGATCAGTGGACGCTCTGTGCCTGCATGTGACAGGAGGAGTTTGTAGCTTGTTTTGGTTGTGGTGTGAGAGGAGAGGGGGAGGTGGGGACAGACATACAGACTCCTGTGTTTAGAAGCGTCTGGATGTGGAGGTCATGGAGGAGCGGGACATGGACACGCCGCCACCACCGCCGCTGCTCATGCCGAAGCCGCCACCACCACCGCTGCTCATGCCAAAGCCACCGCCGCCACCGCCGCCATAGCCACCGCCGCCACCACCGCCGCTCATGCCAAAGCCACCGCCGCCACCACCGCTTCTCATGGACGTGCCACTGCCGCCGCCATATCCGAAGCCACCGCCACCTCCGCCGCCTCCGCCCATGCCGAATCCACCACCTCCGCCTGGGAGAGAAAGATGGTAGGAGAAAAGTCAATACTTGGACTGATGATGGTGATAATCAGACATACAAGTATTATTTTATTTTTCTTGTCCAACTGAATTTAAATGCATATGTATGAAGTTCTTACCGCCACCACCACTGCTGCCGGAGGTTATGTGGATGGTTGCCGTTCCCCCTCCAGAGGTAATTCTTTGTAAAGATGTATAGATTAGTTGACATAATCTCTAGGCATGTACTATAGTGAAAGAGCTGACTGCATCTAGAAGATTTTCCATTTCTTGTGCCTTTACATTTCCTAGCCATGCATTTGTCTCGTGTTGTTTCACAATGTCTATATTTGATCCTGTGCTCACCTGTCCTCCTCTCCTTCCAGCAGTTTCCTGTAGGTTGCGATCTCAATATCCAGGGCCAGCTTGACGTTCATCAGCTCCTGGTATTCACGCACTTGCCGGGCCATGTCCTGCTTGGCTCTCTGTAGGGCATCCTCTAGGTCTCTGATGCGGAGCTTGGCGTCCTTCACTGCCATCTCCCCGCGCTCCTCAGCCTCGGCGATCTGGCCTTCAAGGGTAGAACGCTACCAGGTAAAGAAAAGACAAGATCAGAAGTAAGATTGATGTTTTCACTTAATTGAATGTTAGTGTTGTGCCAGACCTGATGATATTTTGAATTGACCGTCATTTGCCAGCATACTGTACATACCTGTCCTTTGACGTTTTCGATCTCGTTTTGGAGACGGCTGATCATGCGGTTCAGCTCGGCAATCTCTGACTTGGTGTTGCGCAGATCATCCCCATGTTGTCCTGCAGAGGACTGCATCTCCTCAAACTGAAGGATGAGAGGATTGGCACAGTCATTAGTCAGTCTGAAGCCTATGTATTATATTTTACTGCACCTCTCATTTATATGAAATCCATAGAAATATACTTAAGTCTCCTCATACCTTCTGCTTGTACCATGACTCGGCCTCGGCTCTGCTGCGGTTGGCGATGTCCTCATACTGGGCGCGCACTTCAGCCACAATGGAGTCCATGTCCAGGTTACGGCTGTTGTCCATCTCCACCACCACTGAGGTGTCCTTAATCTGTCCCTGCAGTTCACTCAGCTCCTGGAGAGAGATGAGAGAGAAGGACGTCAGGAAAGCCATAATGTCGATGATTTTTTGTTCATATCACAGCGCTTCGAAAACTAAGCTGTTTGTGGTTTGACATGGCCCTCACCGCTTCATAGATGGCCCTGAGGAAGTTGATCTCATCCTGAAGGGCGTCGACCTTGGCCTCCAACTCAACCTTGTTCATGTAGGCACCATCAACATCCTTCTTGAGGAGGACAAACTCGTTCTCCACTGCAGCACGCTTGTTGATTTCATCTTCATATCTGGAAAAACAGATTACCAATGGTTACATGGGCCAGCATGTAGGACAGTTAGAACATCCATACAATGTCTTGTGTAAAAATTACTTGTTCTTGAAGTCCTCCACCAGACCCTGCATGTTTGTCAGCTCTCCTTCCATCTTGACCTTCTCTCCTCCCAGGCCGTCGAGCTGTCTGCGCAGGTTGGCAATGTAGGCCTCAAACATGGCATCAATGTTGGAGCGGGTGGTGGTCTGGTCCTGCAGGAGGCTCCACTTAGTCTCCAGCATCTTGTTCTGCTGTTCCAGGAAGCGTACCTGTGTGTAGAGAGAGAAATATAATAGTTACAACCAGGTGTCATATGTACTGCTAGAACCAGGTTGGCACACATCTTCCATTACGTTGAGAATTTAAATTGGGTTATGTCATATTATGTCATATCCAGTTGTATCATGTGATGTTGCCTTGGCAACAGCTCCCTGGCAAGGTTTACTTGTGGATTTATGTAGTGGTTCAAGATTAGACTTACATTCACTGAGGTAATGAAAACGGTCTGCTTGAAGTTTTTATTGGGACTTTCTCAGACAGAGCTGGCATTCTCCCACACCTCTGTAAAAAAGGAGTGACTTGCACACACAGCCCTCCATAGCCTATTGTACTGAGCTGAGTCATTCCCTAAGGGCTGGGGCAGACATGAAGAGATCTATCCACTTTATATCTCGCTCTCAGAAGATACCTTCCATGTGAGGTACATGGGCGTGGCTGCACATCCCTGAGGCGGGAGGGAGATGTCTAAGCCTGCCACGCCTTAGCCCCCCTTATTCTAAGTAATAGCAAGTCCCAGCAGATATGGCTGGGTTTCCCTGCCTTAGCCTGAGGTGGAATCACCTCTTAGTGAATGAACTTACCTGCTGCCATGTACTGTTATTATAAGGCATTCTGCAGAATTTGAGAATGACCTGCATTTAATGATTTGTGACTGTAACAGCAGCAAAATTAAGGGTTAATTGTTGTATTTTACCTTGCACAAGGTAAATACAATTTGTTTGCAGAAGAAGGCAAATTAGGTAATTGAATTGAATCTGTCCATTCATCCAAAATAAAAGCAGGTGTGGTTAGAGTCTATGTAAAGCTGACTGTGCAGTTTCTAACTCTCCCTTGAGAAAATGTTCACTATTGTCTATCGTGCTGTTGTCTGAAAGATGAAAGTGTTTAGGAAGAACCTTTAATTTAACACAACTCCTTGCTGTTTCAGAAATATGGATAAAGTATATTATTAGCCATAACAGCTTCAACTTTGTGCAGGTGTGTGTCTGTGTCTCTGCAGGTTGTGAGGGAGAGATGGGAGAGAGGATAAACTCTCAGGTGCACCATCAGAGACATAGCATTCTATTGAAAGCCAGTGAGTCCCTTCCTGCTGCCATGGGAATGGGGCTATTATAACCCGATCCCTTCCCTCATGGTCATAAGATCCGCTTGGGCTATGGTTTCCAAACTCACTCCCACTCCCATACTCACAGAGCCAAGGCAATTACGGCCAAAGAAAACTACTCAACTGTCAGTTCCGATGCAACTGGCTGCACATTGGGACTTTGACCACCTGTGATAAGGTGATATGCCCCTGTTAATACATTCAGGTGGAGGATGCAGTCACTATATCATTCTGTGTATTTGTTTTCAGAGCCAGTTCTAACTGGATCCTATACGGTCCGGTTTTCCGGGGGCTGCGTTATCAGTGGCTGTGAAATATTTCATGAGCCCTACAGTAGCACACAAGAGACACAGCCTTGGAACTATTCAAGTGTGCTATTTGCAGCCAGTACCATAAAACAACATCCCAGCCATAAACTGCTATTGCAAAGTGTCCTTTTCCAGATACTTTGCAGTATCCCTTTGCAGTATCTCCTTTGCAGCATATCTGTACCCTGTTTATGCTGGCATATGGTAGATGAGGAGCAATGCAATATATTTTAATTTACTTGGACAGGCCCATAGTCATGGCATACTTGATAGGTTTAACATCCTCTTAAATTGAAGGGCTTTAAGAGAATAAAGGTGTACTGACCTTGTCGATGAAGGAGGCAAAGCGGTTGTTGAGGCCCTTGATCTGATCTTTTTCATTGGTGCGGACGGTCTGGATGTTGGGGTCGATCTCCAGGTTGAGGGGGGCAAGCAGGCTTGAGTTGACTGTGACAGCTGTGATGGGGGGGAAGCCACCTCCGCCGCCACCACCTCCCATGCCGAAGCCTGCACCTCCACCGAAGCCTCCACCACCGCCACCCAGGCCAAAGCCTCCACCGCCGCCACCAAGGCCGAAGCCTCCACCGCCGCCACCCATACCAAAGCCTCCACCGCCGCCGCCGCCGCCGCCGCCCATGCCTCCACCGCTGCTCATATAGCTGAAGCTGGAGCCTCCTCCACTTCCACCACCGCCCATGCCGAAGCCGCCCCCACCACCACCTCCGGAGCGTCTAACTGATGAGCTGCTCATACGGCTGGAGCCCATAGGGGCTGCTGAGGAGGAGAAGCTTGAGAAGCTCTTCCTCACAGTGCCGCCACCACCGCCACCGGAGCTGAATCCTCCGCCAGAGCTGAAGCCTCCGCTCATGCTGCCACTGCTCCTGTAACTCATGGTTGCAGCTTTTCTGATCCTCTGATGGGAGTAAAAGAAAAGGAGAGAGAGAGAGACAGAGAGGATTGGTGAAGCAGGTGCGCTTACTAAGAGGAAGGTCAAGCCCCTCTGAGTGACTCCTCTCTGGTGGCAGATGGCTTATATCTACCTGTCTGGTACAGGGCTCCTCCCCAGCATCGGCCTGCCTCCTAGCTGTCGCACCTGGAGACTGAAGGGTTGGAGTGATCGAGCTCGTCAGACAGGTATCCGTGCCAGACCCCGTAAACTGATCAGGCTCTGGCACACCCAGGTGCAAACACAGAGGAATGGCAGAAGGACCCCAGGGTAGAGGCGGGGAAAGCAAGACTGACAAACCCATTCAGTTAGTGCTGGGGAGAGAGCGGACGAGGTTGCTCAGAGTCATTACTGTCTCATGTGTACTGAAGACTAAATGTTCATCACATAGTTTAATCTGGATTTTTAGCACAGGAGGTTGGTAGCACAGACTAATATCTGCATGCACAGGAGGTTGGTAGCACCTTAATTGGGCAGAAAAGGCTTGTGGTAATGGTTGGAGCAGAATTGGTGGAATGGTAACAACTACACTACTGTTCAAAAGTTTGGGGTCACTTAAAAATGTCTTTGTTTTTGAAAGAAAAGCTATTTTTTTGTCCATTAAAATAACATCAAGTTGATAAGAAATACAGTGTAGACATTGTTAATGTTGTAAATGACTATTGTAGCTGGAAACGGATGATTTTTTAATGGAATATCTACATAGGCGTACAGAGGCCCATTATCAGCAACCATCACTCCTGTGTTCCAATGGCACATTGTGTTAGCTAATCCAAGTTTATAATTTTAAAAGGATAATTGATCATTAGAAAACCCTTTTGAAATTCTGTTAGCACAGCTGAAAACTGTTGTTCTGATTAAAGAAGCAATTAAACTGGCCTTCTTTAGATTTGTTGAGTATCTGGAGCATTGACATTTGTGGGTTCGATTACAGGCTCAAAATGGCCAGAAACAAAGACCTTTCTTCTGAAACTCGCCAGTCTATTCTTGTTCTGAGAAATGAAGGCTAATCCATGTGAGAAATTGCCAAGAAACTGAAGATCTCGTACAACGCTGTGTACTACTCCCTTCACAGAACAGGGCAAACTGGCTCTAACCAGAATAGACAGAGGAGTGTGAAGCCCCGGTGCACAACTGAGCAAGAGGATAAGTACATTAGAGTGTCTAGTTTGAGAAACAGATGCCTCACAAGTCCTCAACTGGCAGCTTCATTAAATAGTACCCGCAAAACACCAGTCTCAACGTCAACAATGAAAATGCGACTCCGGGATGCTGGTCGTCTAGGCAGAGTTGCAAAGAAAAATACATATCTCAGACTGGCCAATAAAAAGAAAAGACTAAGATGGGCAAAAGAACACAGACACTGGACAGAGGAACTCTGCCTAGAAGGCCAGCATCCCGGAGTTGCCTCTTCACTGTTGACGTTGAGACTGGTGTTTGCGTGTACTATTTTATGAAGCTGCAAGTTGAGGACTTGTGAGGCGTCTGCTGTACACAGCGCTGTACGAGATCTTCAGTTTCTTGGCAGTATCTCGCATGGAATAGCCTTTATTTTTCAGATCAAGACTGACGAGTTTCAGAAGAAAGGTCTTTGTTTCTGCCATTTTGAACCTGTAATTGAACACACAAATGCTGATGCTCCAGAAACTTAACTTGTCTAAAGAAGGCCAATTTAATTGCTTCTTTAATCAGAACAACAGTTTTCAGCTGTGCTAACATAAAGGGTTTTCTATTGATCAGTTAGCATTTAAAAGTTATGAACTTGGATTAGCTAACACAACGTGCCATTGGAACACAGGAGTGATGGTTGCTGATAATGGGCCTCTGTACGCCTGTGTAGATATTCCATAAAAAAATCAGTTTCCAGCTACAATAGTCATTTACAACATTAACAATGTCTACACTGTATTTCTGATCAATTTGATGTTATTTTAATGGACAAAAAAATGTGCTTTTCTTTCAAAAACAAAGACATTTCTAAGTGACCCCAAACTTTTGAATGGTAGTGACATTCAAACACATGGTTTCCACATGGCTCCGTTCCGAAATTGTTATCAGTCATCCTCCCCTCAGCAGCCTCCAATGCTACATGGACGGTATAGTATAGCATAGCGTACTGGTTGCTGGAAATGTTGAGTGAGTAACATTTGCTGAAGACTGTACCACGCCTAACCTCTCACCAGAAGAGGCTATCATCTTTCTCATCTCAACAGAGACTAGGACTGTCTGGAAAAACAAACACATCTCTGTTCTCTGCTCAATGTTTCACTCATGGACACAGACTGGACTGAGTCATCCTGGAGACTGGACTGGCCATCTTTTTGCCTGAGAATAGTTAGGTGTTTTGTTGACATTTATTGGTGTTGGTTAGGGTCTAAGACACTTTTAATACATATATACAGATTGATACATCCACAATTATCACGTGGGTTATATTTCTGCAGCACTATCCTTAGGGTTCTTCCTACCTCATAGTGGCGTGACAGAGATACGTTGACACTACATTCTGATCAACACATTCTGTAGGTGGCGTTGCAGCACAGGGGGTAATGCTGCCTCTGTCTCAACCTCTCTCCTGTATGTTTTCTGTCTTGTGGTTGCGGAGAGTTGATCTAGGGCTACTCTTGATCTTGGTTGATGGGACGACGAAAGGTTGAAAAAGAGCTAGACTGTGGAATGGCAGTGGAGATACGCAGGGGATGCAGAAAAGCCATAGAAGAAGTTATACATCTAGGATTGATTGTAGGCCTTGTGTTGCTATAGTTACCCTGTCAAGTCAAAACATGGTGAGCTCAGGGCTGTCGGTACACATACTGTAAGTGATCTCATCCACAGAGAGAACCAGCACAGGGAGATAAAGCACAGAGAAAGATATTTACTATGGGTTGAGTTGTTGGTGCTTTGAAAGGACGCTGCTTTTGGCACCGTCTACTGCAAATTTGACAGTGTTATAATAACAGAAATATCAAGGCTATGATTCATTTTTGTCCCGACAAGTAGCATCATGTATGAATCTGGTTTGCTAATTGGCTCATCATCTCCTGGTGAAAGGCATAGGAGAGAAGCTGAGGTGGGGACAGGTGGTAGTAAGCCCTAATCCTTTCAGTCATAATCTATGGCATTGGCTGTGTTATGTGTGTTGGCCTGTTACTGCATGGGCTGCCAGGGGGAAGCATACCACTTACCGCTTTGGTGCTAAAAGATGCCAACATCCTGAAAAGTGTTTTTGTGATCACACTGTATCCAACATTCAGTGGTTTATTATTTTACTGTAAATGGTCCTATACCTTAAAGGCTATTTCAAGTTTATTATTCAAAAACGGAACTATTTCATTGACAGTTTAGAAGAAAAGACAGCGGTAGTAAAAATGAGAAAAAATGTACCTGTTAAGACTTATTCAAATAACCACCAAATACTTGTTCAGACTTGGTACAGGCGGATACATCCCTCTCTCCGTAGTACACCTAAAATGTCTGCAGGGTGCAGTTGTATTTCACCCAAATGGAAGGTACACACTCAACACGCCATCACACACACACACAGGGCTTCTAAGAACATTTTATTCCCAAACATGGTAATGTCAGAAAAAGGAAACCTGATATCGGAGACATTGTCAATGCCATATCAATTTAAAGGTCTGCATGGTCTTTACAGTATGGTTGTAAGCAAATGTACCTCATGCAAATACAGTACTGTATATGAATGCTCATACACAAGAGCTAACACTCAATATGATCTGCTGGTTCAGTAATCTAAACCTAGAGAGCAAGAACAGGCTGGGTAATATTGTGAAACTAGATAGCAGGATCATTGGTATGAATTTACTCACCTGTATCAGACACCTGTCATACGTAAGGTGCAATCCATTTAGCAGGATCCTAGCATCCCCTGTTTGATGAATTTTCGTTGGTTCCCTGAGTGCAGATACAGGTCTAAACTCTAGTTCAAGGATCACCAATTAGATTCAGCCACAGGCCAATTCTTTCTTCAGCGGATGGGGGGGGGGGCAGGAACATAATTGCAAATCATTTGTGTTTCTGCAAATTGACTGCAAAAAGATCAAACAAATATAACATTTGACTAAAACTTAATAATTTAAAAACCTTGCTTACATTTGTTGTGTATGATCACATGCACTGTGTGTACAAAACATTAGGACCACCTGCTCTTTCCATGACCTACTGTACATACAGTACATGGCGTGACACCCATGGGGATAATAAAGAGACTACGACTCTTGTGTGACTATAGACTGACCAGGTAAATCCAGGTGAAAGCTATGATCCCTTATTGATGTCACTTGTTAAATCCACTTCAGTCAGTGTAGATGAAGGGGAGCAGACAGGTTAAAGGATTTTTAAGCCTTGAGACAATTGAGACATTTATTGTGTATGTGCGCCATTCAGAGAATGAATGGGCAAAGACCGAGATTTAAGTGCCTTTGAACGGGGCATGGTAGTGGGTTCTAGGCGCACCGGTTTGAGTGTGTATTAAGAATGGTCCACCACCCAAAGGATATCCAGCCAACGTGACACAACTGTGGCAAGTATGGGCCATTCCATAATGTGGAATGCTTTCGCTACCTTGAAAGAGTCCATGCCCCGAAGAATTGAAGCTGTTCTGACGGAAAAAGTGGGTGCAACTGAATATTAGAAATTCCTAATCCTAATGTTTTGTACACTCAATGAATATCTCTCTATTATGCGTGAGAACACCTTGGAATAGATTTCCAAAATGTAAATCGCTTGGAATTGATTTGCTGGTATGTTTATCTTTTATGTCCAACAGCAAAACATTTATTAAATTTGAAGGCACAGTCATGCCGAAACGTTGGTGATTTACCCAATAAATTACTGGTGGTTTATATATTGTGTGTGACTCTTAATCTTTTAGAGCTTATAGTTTATTTGCCGTTAGTCAGCACCTCTATATAAAATAATTGTCTCTGTGTGTGCGCCAGAAAACTTGGGGGGCCAGTTGGGGAATCCTGCTCTACTTCATCCCAGCTGCTATCAGCTTTCTCAATAAGCTGTAGTACTGTACTGTTAAGGTACAGACTAACTCTCTTTTCATGTCTAGTTTAGATGTCTACTTTCTGTGTTGTATATATTGTTTTGTTTTTGTGTCTATTGTTTTTACTATGTCCGGCAAAATGAATTACCCCATTGTCACGGTTGTTAGAATGGACCGACCAAGGCACAGCGTGATTTGAGTTCCACATCTTTATTAAAAGTGAAACTTCTCAACAAACACAAACACACACACACACACACACACACACACACACACACACACACACACACACACACACACACACACACACACACACACACACACACACACACACACACACACACACACACACACACACACACACACACACACACACACACACACACACACACACACACGTAGTTCAACAAGCACATACACAAACAATATCCCACAAAGCAGGTGGGAGAAAGGGCTTCCTAAATATGATCCCCAATTAGAGGCAACGATTACCAGCTGCCTCTAATTGGGAACCATACAAATCACCAACATAGAAAATAAAGGACTAGAACACCCCCTAGTCACGCTCTGACCTAGAGGGCCCTCTATGGTCAGGGCGTGACGCCCATGGGGATAATAAAGAGACTATGACTCTTGTGTGACTTTACTGTTGACTTGAGTTGCATTGCTGAGAAGATGCAATGTTGTACAGCTACTAGATGATCTTATCTGATCTTCTCAGATATGACATGTGACATTTCAGCTTGCCTGTTGGTACAGGCTGCATGCGGTATGCTCTTGTGAGTGTTTCAGTGACAGCCCAGCTCAAATCCAGTTTATCTGCACTTGGCAGCAGATTTGATGAGAAAAGCTAGAGTGATTATGTGAGTAAAATGAGCCTCTGGCAGAAGACGCACTATTGATGTTAAGGGACTGTTTTGTTATACTTTCAATGAATCATTGCATGTCACATCTCTGGCAGTGTTTGGGAGTTCTTCATTTAACTCAGTTGAACATTATAAAGTGCAGGCCTACTGTACATACATGGTGTGTTATACGTAACACTGCTGGTATAGCTTATAAAAACACTTCAATAAAATTATCCTCTGTAGCTGTTGTAAGAGCATGGAGGTTGTAATGCCAGGATAGTCGGTTCGATTCCTGTGACCTCCCATATGTAAAAAATGTATGCATGCATTACTAAGTCACTTTGAAATCAAGTGTCTGCTAAATGGCAGATAATTATTCTACATTTTATATTCAAAATACTTCAAAGGTATACTTGAAATACCCTGCATTAGGTCTACCTATACCTGCACTTTCCTGAACAAGAGTAACCAAGGATTAGCTCTACATTGTCTTCGGGTTTAGAACCACAATTATAACTCTAGCGTACCATTCTGTTCAGATTGACTTCATTTCACTTGTAACTGTGGGTGGGCGTTAGGAACGTTCTCTTTCCAGTCATTACAGTGACTTATTGCTGTGGTAAAAGTGGCTTTTCACCACAGAGATGAAAAACAAGCATGTTATTTGTGTAGATAAATCATGCACGAAATCCAACAAATGTGAACCCGCTCCCCAAAGAAGTGATGAGAACACATTTGTAAAGGTTGATTTTAATGATCATACTATGGCATGTGCTTTCGCCCTGGGAGTTTAGTCCTTAAAGAACATTCTTCTCAGCTTAAAGTTCAGGGGTGTGAGAATGACAATGACGCTGAGAATGCAAAGAGTTTTAAAAGTAATAGTAGTGAATGTAAGAATGGTGAAATTCCTGCTTTAGCTAAAGAAAATTAAAGTAGGTGCAGCCCTTGTTAAATGTGATGAGTGACACATGGAGTATGACAGAAAAGAGAGAAGTAGCGGAGCAGTACAGGAAAGAATATCTGCTTCACGCAGCTAATGTCTCATTGATGATGCTGCATTGTTTCTAACTTTTTTCCTTAATGCACCAACAGTTGACTTTTGGCTGCCGGTAATCATTTCTTTATGGTGTGTCCCTTTCGGGAAATTTGTCTTGCATCTCATCTCAAACTCAACAGCACAGCATCACCACGTATAGTTTATAAATACATAATTTCCCTACATACAGCAATGTAAATCACAAGCAAAATTGTAACAACAAAAACAACACATTATATAGTTCATATGGTAAGCAACATTTCATACAGGTCAGATTCATGGCGGGGGGGGGGGGGGGGGGGGGGGGGGGAATATGATTTCAGCGTTTTGGCAGTTTTGTGTACACGGGATCTGTATTGACGACCTGATGGTGTAGGTGGTTGGTTTTTGTCTGAGATGAATAGTTGAGTGTACCAGGCTTGGAAACAGAACGTGAGAACACTCTGAACAAAGGACGTGCAGATGTTAAGACAGGCACTACAGGTCAAATGTAACCGTTGAAGACCGCACCCTCCTGAGCAGTTACTTACAGTTTTTTTTGATTGCTTAAGCACGATTTTCAAAACAGGGCCCGTGTTTTCAAAACACTACACACAATTAGCACAACCACACACCCAAGTAGCAAAACACCACAGATCCTTTGCAAAATTAAACACTCTTGTAAAAACTATACACTTCTTTTTAAAAACAACACTTTGTTACCATATGAAACACACACGTTTCACATTACTATACTCTGTTCACACGAGTTACACTCTGCTGTGATAAACCTAAAACACTTTTAACACTTCTACTTCCATATGATTAGAGTAGGCTACTATCAACAAAGTACAAATATAATGTAAATTCACCAAACACTACACAAGACCAATGTTGCAGACTGAAGAAACTCATTTATTTCTCAACACGCCCAAAATGTTGACATGGAGATTCATAATACTGTAACCAAACGTCACTTTACATATTGTAAGTTCAAAAAAATAAAAAATAAAATAACTAGACATTGTCTCTTCGCCTAGCTGGATCTGGCCAGAGAATTTCATCAACATCGCAGGCAAAGTTGTCATTAGCAAGACTCCTTGGAAAGAAACGTCTTGAATTACGAATCCATCCTTGCATTGCTGTTACCTCCATCTGGTCACAGGCCTCCTCCATGGCTTGGATGAGGGGTACCTCAACCTGGAGACAGAGATCATATACCTTCCACCGCCATCCCGAGAAAAACTATTCTATAGGGTTGAGGAATGGAGAGTATGGTGGAAGATATAGGACGGTGAAATGTGGATTTTGCTGAAACCAGTTCTGAACCAGAGCAGAGCGGTGGAAAGACACATTGTCCCAGACAACAATGTATTGCATATGATCGATTTGATTTGCTGCTGTTATGTTGTGCAATTGGTCCAAGAATGTAAGTATGAGTGCTGTGTTGTAAGGGCCCATATAGGCATGACTTTGGAGGACCCCATTCTGTGTAATGGCTGCACAGTGCTATATTACCCCCACGTTGCCCTGGACATTGACTGTGGCCAATGATGCTTCTTCCCCTCCTTCGTGTACTCGTCAGGTTGAATCCAGCCTCATCTACATAAATGAACTCATGCTGGATCTCCTCTCCATCCATTCGTAAAACTCTCTGAAAAACAGTGTCAGGCAAAATTGTGTCGTTCAGTGTAGATCTAGTATACATATTACAGTACAGTAAAATATTATGAGACAGTATGCAAGATCACACTGCTAAAGTGAATACATACCTCTGCATAATCATGCCGCAGTCGTTTCACCCTTTCGGAATTGCGCTCGAAAGGCACTCGATAAATTTGCTTCATTTGAATATGTTTTTTGTTTAGGATGCGTGTTGATGTTGAGACCTGATGGATATCGTTGAAAATGGTGTGGTTATTGACAATGTTAGCTTGGAGCTGCTTGAGTGTTATAGCATTGTTGGCCAAAACCATGTTTACTATCTCCCTCTCTTGCTGTTCTGTGAACATAGGAGGCCTTCCCCCTTGTCGTCCCTGACACTCAATCCTATGTAGAAAAAAAACAGTATACAATAGTACAGTAATTTCACTGGAAAAGGTAACAGAAGTGCTGATAGTGCATAGAATACAGTACTGTAAGCAGTTACTGAAACCGTGCAGATGTTTTTGATATGATGATATTTTTACAATACCTATTTTTCAGTCGAAATGTTCTCATCACACTTGCCCCTGTATATCGGCTTAGATTTGGCTGTACGCGCAGTCCAGCTTCCCTCTGCGTCAGGCCGTGGTTGACAACGTGGTCAACCAGTGTTGCGTGGATCTCATTTGTCAGATTCGGTCCTCTTTGAGCACCTTCTTGTCTTCCTCTTCCTCTTCCTCCCCTTCCTCCTCCTCCTCGTTCTCCTCCTCGTCCTCGTTCTCCTCGTCCTCCTCATTCTCCTCGTCGTCCTCCTCGTTCTCCTCGTCCTTCTCGTTCTCCTCGTCGTCGTCCTCCTCCTCCTCCTCCTCCTCCTCCTCCTCGTCGTCTTACTCTTTCTCTGACTCTTTCCATTGTGCTTGAAGACCGATGAACTCACCTGCTGCTTTTTTTAGTGCTTATACACCTGATTGGTGTGTCTACAATTAAGCAAACGAGTGTTTGCACACCTGATGACTGTGTTGAACCAATTGGTTGGACGGTGTGGTAATTTGACAGTCAGTGCTTTGGTATTGCAAGGACGTGACTTCATGATAGATTTTTGTGTGTAATGTATGTTAAGTGTGTTTAGTGTTTTGCAAATCACTGTGTGTAGAGTTTTGCAACAAGTGTGAGGTTTGAAAATGTGCTTATAGTTGTGCAAATATGGGCTGATGTTTTGCTTCTTGAGTGTAAGGTTTTGCTAATAGTGTACTACTTTTCATTTTAGTGTGTAAGCAATCCAAAAAAACTGTAACTTAAAAAAATATAAGACCTCTTCTTAAGGGAGTATGGTTAAACAACAGAGAGTTCTCTTTGACAATACAATACTATTTTTATAGGTAGAATGTGAGACTGTCAGCCTGAGGGTGGCCTTGCAGTTAAGGCCGCCGCCCATGGCACATATGTGTATCTCCTGCCTGCGTGTGTACAAATCCCAGCACCTACTGGCCCTACTTTAAGGGGTGGAAGGGGTAGGAAAGAATGTAAGACTGTCACTGAGATTACTGCTGATAATTTACGTCCTCCCTGAGGTGAATGAGTACATCATTGTCTTAATAAGAAGCTAAATCACAGAAGCTCTGATGTTTCCAAGCCATTACATAACTCACACTAGGTCAGGGATATTCAAACCAGAGCCTCAAGGTCTGTAGTAGCGCTGGTTCTTCTCTTCCTCCGGTAGTTTTTGATAGGCCAGAGAGTCCGCTGACCTGGGGGTATCCCAAGCATTGTCTGTTGTTAGTTTACCACAACAAACTGCATAAAGAAAGCAAATGCTGACAGACCACCTTCACTGTAAAATAAAAGTTAATTCAACATATTGTAAGCTGAAATAGGATTGTGAATATGCTCAACAAAATAGCATTAGATTGAGTGACCATACAATTCAACTTGAGAATTAATTCAACCTTGTTTGCATATTTCTCAGTGTAAAATGATATTTTTATGAAAATACGTTACATATAGTAATATCCTCCATGTAGCCTAACTCTTACACACTCACATGGACACATGCACACACACACACACAGTTAAACAAAACAAATATTATAATTTGATGATTGAAGATCAATTCATTTATACATTTATAATTAGTAGGTTTTAACAAACCTTTTTTATTTTTGTACTTACAGTATGTATTATATACACGTCTATATATTTTTTTTGTGCTTCCAACCACACCTGCAAACTGCTATCTATGACTTGTTTTCTTTGGTGTAAATGAATAAATACATATATACAGAACCAGTCAAACGTTTGGACACACCCTACTCATTCAAGGGTTTTTCTTTATTTGTACTATTTTCTACATTGTAAAATAATAGTGAAGACATCAAAACTATGAAATAACACATATGGAATCATGTAGTAACCAAAGAAGTGTTAAAAAATCTAAATATATTTTAGATATTAGATGTTCTAAGTAGCCACCCTTTTCCTTGATGACAGCTTTGCACACTCTTGGCATTCTCTAGTTTCATGAGGAATGCTTTTCCAACAGTCTTGAAGGAGTTCCCACATATGCTGAGCATTTGTTGGCTGCTTTTCCTTCACTGCAGTCCAACTCATCCCAAACCATCTCAATTGGGTTGAGGTCGGGTGATTGTGGAGGCCACGTCATCTGATGCAGCACCATCTCATTCTTGGTCAAATAGCCCTTACAAAGCCTGGAGGTGTGTTAGATCATTGTCCTGTTGAAAAACAAATGATAGTCCCACTAAGCACAAACCAGATGGGATGGAGTATCGCTGCAGAATGCTGTGGTAGTCATGCTGGTTAAGTGTGCCTTGAATTCTAAACAAATCACAGAGAGCGTCACCAGTAAAAAAAACACACACCATAACACCTCCTCCTCCATGCTTCACAGTGGGAACTACACATGAAGAGATCATCTGTGCACTTACTCTGCGTCTCACAAAGACATGGTGGTTGGAACCCAAAATGTCTAATTTGGACGCATCAGACGAAAGGACAGATTTCCACCGGTCTAATGTCCATTGCCTGTGTTTGTTGTACTTTAGTAGTGGTTTCTTTGCGGCAATTTCACCATGAAGGCCTGATTCACGCTGTCTCCCCTGAACAGTTGATGTTGAGATGTGTCTGTTACTTGAACTCTGTGAAGCATTTATTTGGGCTGCAATTTCTGAGGCTGGTAACTCTCATGAACTTATCCTCTGCAGCAGAGGTAACTCTGGGACCTTTCCTGTGGTGGTCCTCATGAGAGCCAGTTTCATCATAGCGCTTGATGGTTTTTGCGACTGCACTTGAAGAAACTTTCAAAGTTCTTGAAATGTTCCTCATTGACTGACCTTCATGTCTTAAAGTAATGACGGGCTGTAATTTCTCTTTGCTTATTTGAGGTGTTCTTGCCATAATATGGACTTGGTCTTTTCCAAAATAGGGCTTTCTTCTGTATAGAAAAAAATAAGAAAAACCCTTGAATGAGTAGGTGTGTCCACATTTTTGACTGGTACTGCTGTGTAATTCCTATTGGAATCCAGCCAGAGTGAGGATATTCAACAATTGGAACTTTTAATAACCTGCATTGAAAATGACTGCCAGTCTAGGGAATATTGACTCTTCTTCTATGGTATTATGGTGGTTCGCAAACATTCATTAGAGGTGCATGCCACCACCTACTGTGTGGGCTGTATCCACCTACTTTTTCTGAAGTGAGAATTCCTTACACTGTGACACAAAACGGGAAGGAAAAGGGAAGATAAATTGTCCTACCAACTAACCCGTCACTGTAAATAAGAATTTGTTCTTACCTGACTTGGCTAATTAAATAAAGGTTATAAATAATAAAAAAATAATAAAAAAAACTACATCCTTTAAAACCTCAACACTACAACATCTTTTTTTCTGTGATTTACATTCTATTTCTACAGTACAGTTTATAACCATGGCTATGAACGCTAAGAAGCCAACTTTACTGAAGCACATGTTATTTCTACATTTACATTTGAACATTTTAGTCATTTAGCAGACGCTCTTATCCAGAGCGACTTACAGTTAGTGCATTCATCTTAAGATAGCTAGGTGGGACAACCACATTTCACAGTCATAGTAAGTACATTTTTCCTCAATAAGCAGCTATCAACAAGGTCAGAGCTAGTAAGGGGGGGGGGGAGGTCAAGTGAGTGTTAGTTTACACATTTTTATTTTAAAATTATATAATCTATTGGCCTCGGCCTACTTACAGAGAGCCTCTCTCCACTGCCTCAGCATACAACACCTTCTGTACTACTCTGACCCTGGCAACCTCAACCTGCCTTTCTCTCACCGGACACTTCTGATCTCCAGTAACATGGTTACCCCTACAGTTAACAGACACAGCTTTTTCCACCGATACAACACATTTATTTGTCTCATGCCCCCCTGCACATTTCTCACATCTAGGAATCTCCCTCCTACACACTGCTGCAACATGATCATAAGCTTGGCGTCTTGACTGGCTGCATCACCACTTGGTATGGCAACTTTTTGGCGTCCGACCACAAGGCGCTACAGAGGGTAGTGGATATGTCACCTGGAATACATTTCATTTAGCAGGTGTGCCTTGTTAAAAGTTTATTTGTGTAATTTCTTTCCTTCTTAATGTGTTTGAGCCAATCAGTTGTGTTGTGACAAGGTAGGGGTGGTATACAGAAAAAGTAGGCTGATACAGCCCACACAGTAGGTGGCAGAATGCACCTCTAACGAATGTTTGCGGACCACCATAATACCATAGAAGAAGAGTCAATATTCCCTAGACTGGCAGTCATTTTCAATGCAGGTTATGGGTGACTAAAAGTTCCAATTGTTGGATATCCTCAATCTGGCTGGATTCCAATAGGAATTACACAGCAGTACCAGTCAAACATTTGGAAACACCTACTCATTCAATGGTTTTTCAATTTTTTTTCTATACAGAAGAAAGCCCTATTTGGGAAAAGACCAATCCATATTATAACAAGAACAGCTCAAATAAGCAAAGAGAAAGGACATTCCATCATTAGTTCTTATTGTCACGTGCACAAGTACAGTGAAATGCCTTCTTGCAAGCTCATTACCAGAAATGCATTAATCAATGCCAGTAGTAATATAAAACATGTAAAGAAGGACAAAAACACACAAGAACATACTATCATGGTCCAAACACAACAAGACAGTCGTGAAGAGGGCACGACAAAGCCTATTCCCCCTCAGGAAACTAAAAAGATTTGGCATGGTTCCTCAGATCATCAAAAGGTTCTACAGCTGCAACATCGAGAGCATTCTGACTGGTTGCATCACTGCCTGGTACGGCAATTGCTCGGCCTCCGACCGCAAGGCACTACAGAGGATAGTACGTACGGCCCAGTACATCACTGGGGCTAAACTGCCTGCCATCCAGGACCTCTACACCAGGCAGCATCAGAGGAAAGCCCTAAAAATTGTCAAAGACCCCTGCCACACCAGTCATAGACTGTTCTCTCTACTACCGCATGGCAAGCGGTATCGGAGTGCCAAGTCTAGAACAAAAAAGCTTCTCAACAGTTTTTACCCCCAAGCCATAAGACTCCTGAACAGGTAATCAAATGGCTAACAGGACTATTTGCATTGTGTGCCTCCCCAACCCCTCTTTTATGCTGCTGCTACTCTCTGTTTATCATATATGCATAGTCACATTAACTATACATTCATGTACATACTACCTCATTTGGCCCGACCAACCCGACCAACCAGCATATTGGCTAACCAAGCTATCTGCATTGTGTCCCGCCACCCACCACCCGCCAACCCCTCCTTCATGCTACTGCTACTATCTGTTTATCAAACTGGGGGCAGGAGGCAGAGCCTGTGCGATATGATTCCCCCTTATTCCTATATTGTCCTTTTGCTCATTTGATGATTCTGCAGAAGTCATAGTGGGACTTCTGGTACTTGTTTTAATTAACTTTGAGTTACTTTCATTGATTCAATAGTCCCCAACCTCTTCTCCACCCAACCTGACATCACATATGGTTCAGCCAGAAGCCAAGGATGCAGTTTCTCAAAAAATCTCACTCCCAGTTGGCCAGAATCATCTTTGTCATCATCGGGCGCCATTGTCCTCGCTAATGATGTGCAGTTCGCAAATGATACGTTCTTTTATAACAACTCTTTTAACGGACTCGAGAGTCATGATTGATTTTTCTGAGTGACTTTTAGTCACTCATTGACCTCATAGTGCTGGCCACAATGAGTCCTACAGCAGAATTAATACACACTCATCCTGCTCAGCAGCTCCAGAGACATGCTCTGATCACCAACTGTCCTATGTGCACAGGGAAATACTGATGATTGTGAGCACAGAGAAGAAAAAGACATTTAGAACTGATGATTGATTGCATGGTGCGCAAATTACATTGTTCTTCTCATCCTCATGAGAGTCAAGCAATGCATTCCGCCAAGAGTAATTCACAATTTAGTCCGGTTGTGGCCACAACTAGGTCTCGTTTCAAATGTATCAAGAAATAATCGTATCTGTATGCCTAGCAATCAACGAATGTACGTTGTTTAAAGCACACTTTTACAAGTCTCACTCACAAATGACAGCTCCAATCAGCCTCCTTTGGTGAATGACATGTGAACAAAAGGCTTGTAGAGTCGTGACTCTTTCGAGTTTTCAGTTAGTTGTTCGTCGATAGGTGATCCGGCCTGGCCCCTATGGTGAACAAGAGGCTTGTAGAACCATGACCCTCACTGGCACAACTGGCCGAATCAACATCGTTTCCAAATCATTTCAAACCAACATGGAATAGACATTGAATTGACGTCTGTGCCAAATTTGGACTCTTCTGAATTTTCAGTTCATCGTTCGCTGGTCCTGCGTGCTCTGGGCACTACTGACTCAAATTCATGAAATTAGTGGAAAGATTTGTTGTTTTGACTGAACAAGTCAAAAAGTTCTGAATCAGTAAAAAAGCGCTACCCGTTCCATCACTAGTCAGTCCGCCCATGAGGCCAAAGAGGATGCTTTTGGTCATTGACTGCAGGAAAGGGATTATCTCAAAGACCTCAAGATGCAAACCAACTTCTGGAAAAACGACAAAACTTATATGTGTCATTGCTACATTTCTACATGTTTTATTGATTTCAATGTGCTGGCATAGCCTACCTGATGACCGAAAAACAACAACCGTGTTAACACTTCGATTTATTGAACTGATGAGTAACCCTTTGAACTTTCTGCAACGATCAGTAGTCTCCATATCTGATTATGTCAATGTCTGTGTACGTTGTATATTCCATAGTATACTTTACAGTTTTCTATTTCTTGTTCCGTCTTTTACGGCCTCTCCCTTATTTTGTTTAATACAGAACAATACTCAGTCACTCTCACTTTCTGCTCCACACCCCTTCGCTGACAGGCTCCCCTGGGGTCATACTCTGTGCTGCAAGTACCTGCAGAAGCCTCTATAGCCTGTCGGCTATAGAGCCACACCTAAGTCCTTACACATAGTATTTGTGACAGGTATTCAGTTAGTCTTGGAGGCCAAATTTAAGTAATTCTTTCTATAAAAATTAATTGAATAGTAGGACTAATTTGGCTTACCTGGTGACTTACTGAATTTGTGCCTTCACACACAGAACAGATGTATGAAATTGGGTCAGTGAAGAACATGACAATGAATCATGAACCATGACAGCTCATTAGGTTTAAATATACATGATGATGAATTCCACAAATATTCTCAACCTGCTGCAGATCCTCTGCCAGGCTCATGGAGATGTTGTTGGTACATGCCCAAGAGACAGTGTCATACCGTTGGTTGGCTGTAGTATAGTAGAGATGCCAGCACCTACATAAATAGGTGTGGACTAGATGAGTGCGCCCGATCGCACCACTGTCACATGACTTGACAATTAAGCCATGAGCCAGATGATCTAGTTGGCTGCAGCTTGGCATCACTGTGTGGTCTGGATGGGAGACTGCTTGGCCAATGGTGCTGCTTACCCAGGTCTCATTGGCTGGATGACTGTCACGAATATTACCAAAGGTGACTCCCCTTCTTGTTCGGGTGGCGCTCGGCGGTCGTCGTCGCCGGTCTACTAGCTGCCACCGATCCTTTGTTCTGTGTTCGTTTGGTTTTGTCTAATTGGTTTCACCTGTTTCTTGTTTGGTTATTAGGGTGGGGTTATATAAGTTCGTTCAGCCCGCTTCTGTTTGTGCGGGCTTGTTCGTATGTATGTGCTAGAGTGGTTAGTGTTTGCATTTCGGGTTTCTCGCTGTCCTTTATTTTTTCACATTATTGTTTTCTATTTTGTTGCTGTTATTTATTCTGGACATTAAAGCGTGTTTTTCCCGCATCCTTTTGCTCTCTGCGCCTGACTCCACACCTATACACTCTTTGAGCGTTACAGAAGCCCGCACCATAATATGGAGTCAGCAGGAGCAGCGACCACCCCTATTCCCTCGATGGAGGAGAGAGTCCTTCATCACACGTCCATCCTCCATCGCATCGGATCAGCGATGGATCAAATGATGGAGAGGATGGATCGTTGGGAGAGGAGTGGTCTCCCTACTACCCCACCTACCCTCCCACCAGCAACTCTACCATCTCCCCCAGCGGGATCTGGTTCCAGCGCTCTGCGCATTACGCCTCCGAGGGAGTACGATGGAGCAGCGGCGGGGTGCCAGGGATTCCTGCTTCAACTAGACCTCTACCTGGCCACCGTTCGGCCGGCTCCCTCGGACGAGGAGAGCATGAGTGTCCTCGTCACTTGCCTTACGGGTAGAGCCCTGGAGTGGGCCAATGCTGTCTGGAACGGTCCCGACTCAGCCGGGCCCGGCCGCTGGAGCAAGGTGGAACGACAGGGCCCTGATAGACCATTACAGGTATAGCCTGAGAGAGGACGACCGCAGGGACCTGGCTTGTCGGGACACTACGCTTAGCCTTGATGAACTTATAGACCTGTCGATCCGGTTAGACCATCTGCTAGCTGCTCGCGGACGTTCTGAAAGGGTCCTGTTAGTTCCACCTCCTGACCCTCCCGCTCCTATCCCAATGGAGCTAGGAGGGGCCGCGTCAAGGGAGATCGGAGGAGGAGGCTCCTCTTGTACCAGTTGTGGCCGGAGAGGGCACACTTCAGGTCGGTGCTGGAGGAGTTCATCTGGGAATCGAGAAGGCAGGCAGAACACTCCTCGGTCACCCCAGGTGAGTAAGCACCACACTCTCCCAGAGTTTCCTGTTGGTCACATGTTTTTATTCATTTGTTTCCTTACATTTTTTCCCACTCTCCAGCATAAGGCGCTAGTAGATTCAGGCGCAGCTGGGAACTTTATAGATTGCGGACTCGCTCAGAGGTTGAGGATTCCGTTAGTAAAAGTAGACCCCCCTTTTCCCATGCACTCTTTAGATAGTCGACCATTAGGGTCAGGGCTGGTCAGGGAAGCCACAATTCCTTTGGAGATGATTACGCAGGGGAATCATAAGGAGCGAATTAGTCTGTTCCTTATCGATTCACCTGCGTTTCCGGTGGTGCTGGGGATTCCCTGGCTGGCTATTCACAATCCAACGATTTCGTGGGAACAGGGAACTCTCCAGGGGTGGTCTGATGAGTGTTCAGGCAGGTGTGTAGGGGTTTCCATCGGTGCGACAACGGTGGAGAGTCCAGACCAGGTTTCCACCGTGCGCATTCCCGCTGAGTATGCCGATTTGGCTATCGCTTTCAGTAAAAAGAAGGCGACCCAATTACCACCCCATCAACAGGGGGATTGCGTGATAAACCTCCAGGTAAACGCTGCACTCCCCAGGAGTCATGTGTATCCTTTATCCCAGGAGGAGACGTTGGCTATGGAAACATATGTCACCGAAGCTCTGGGACAGGGGTACATTCGGCCCTCCAGGTCACCCGTCTCCTCGAGTTTATTTTTTGTGAAGAAAAAGGATGGTGGTTTGCGTCCGTGTATTGATTATCGAGGTCTAAATTCCATCACTGTGGGTTTTAGTTACCCACTACCTCTCATTGCTACGGCAGTGGAATCATTTCACGGAGCGCAGTTCTTCACAAAACTGGATCTCAGGAGTGCGTATAATCTGGTGCGTATTCGGGAGGGAGATGAGCGGAAAACTGGATTTAGCACTACATCTGGCCATTATGAGTACCTCGTCATGCCATACCGGTTAAAGAATGCTCCAGCTATCTTTCAATCCTTCGTGGATAAGATTCTCAGAGACCTGCACGGACAAGGTGTGGTAGTGTATATTGACGATATTTAGATCTACTCCGCTACACGCACTGCGCATGTGTCTCTGGTGCGCAAGGTTCTTGGACGACTGCTGGAGCATGACCTGTACGTGAAGGCGGAGAAATGTGAGTTTTCCAAACGAGCCGTTTCCTTCCTGGGTTATCGCATTTCCAGCTCGGGGGTGGTAATGGAGAGTGACCACGTCAAGGCCGTGCGTAATTGGCCGACTCCGACCACGGTAAAGGAGGTGCAGCGGTTCTTAGGGTTTGCCAATTACTACCGGAGGTTTATCCGGGGTTTTGGTCAGGTAGCAGCTCCTATTACCTCACTGCTGAAGGGGGGGCCGGTGCGTTTGCAGTGGTCAGCAGAGGTGGACGGAGCTTTCCATAGGTTGAAGGCGCTGTTCACTGAGGCACCGGTGTTGGCGCATCCGGACCCTTCTTTGGCGTTCATAGTAGAGGTGGACTCATCCGAGGCTGGGGTTGGAGCGGTGCTCTCACAGCGCTCGGGTGCGCCACCGAAGCTCCGCCCCTGTGCCTTTTTTTCTAAGAAGCTCGGGCCAGCGGAGCGGAATTATGATGTGGGGGACAGGGAATTGTTGGCTATGGTTAAGGCCCTGAAGGTGTGGAGACACTGGCTTGAGGGGGCTAAGCACCCTTTCCTTATCTGGACTGACCACCGTAACCTGGAGTATATCCGATCAGCTAGGAGACTGAATGCTCGTCAGGCAAGGTGGGCCATGTATTTCACCAGATTTCGTTGTACTATATCGTATCGACCAGGTTCCCTCAACACTAAGGCCGACTCGCTGTCCCGACTCTATGACACTGAGGACCGGTCCATCGATCCTACTCCCATCATTCCGGCGGCTAAGCTGGTAGCACCAGTAGTATGGGAGGTGGACGCGGACATCGAGCGGGCGCTAAGGGAGGACCCTGCGCCTCCACAGTGTCCGGAGGGTCGTAGGTACGTGCCGCTCGCTGTTCGTGATCAATTGATTCGATGGGCTCATAGTCTACCCTCGTCGGGTCACCCAGGTATTTCTAGGACAGTGCGAGGTCTCAGGAGGAAGTACTGGTGGCCCACCTTGGTGAGGGATGTGTGATTCTATGTCTCCTCCTGTTCGTTGTGCGCCCAGAGTAAGGCTCCTAGGCACCTGCCACGAGGGAAATTACAACCCCTCCCCGTTCCACAACGGCCGCGGACCCATCTATCGGTGGATTTTCTTACTGACCTTCCCCCCTCTCAAGGGAACACAACGATCCTGGTCGTTGTGGATCGGTTCTTTAAGTCCCGCCGTCTTATCCCATTGCCCGGTCTCCCTACGGCCCTGCAGACTGCGGAAGCCCTTTTCACCCATGTCTTCCGGCACTACGGGGTGCCCGAGGATATCGTTTCTGATCGGGGTCCCCAGTTTACCTCCCGTGTGTGGAGGGCATTTATGGAACGTCTGGGGGTCTCGGTCAGCCTGACCTCAGGGTATCACCTGGAGAGTAATGGGCAGGTGGAGAGAGTGAACCAGGAGGTGGGTAGGTTTCTGCGGTCGTGGTCGTATTGCCAGGACCGGCCAGGGGAGTGGGCGAGATACATCCCCTGGGCAGAAATGACTGGGAGGGGTACGGTCCGGAGGAGAGGTGCTGGGTCCCGGTGGGGTATATTCTGGATCCATCTATGTTGAGAGAGTTCCATCGCCTCCATCCGGATCGCCCAGCGCCTCGGCCCCTGGGTCGTCCCCGAGGCCGGCGTCGGCGCGCTGCGGGAGCTGCGCGTCGGGGGGGGGGGGGGGGTACTGTCACGAATATTACCGAAGGTGACTCCCCTTCTTGTTCGGGTGGCGCTCGGCGGTCGTCGTCGCCGGTCTACTAGCTGCCACCGATCCTTTGTTCTGTGTTCATTTGGTTTTGTCTAATTGGTTTCACCTGTTTCTTGTTTGGTTATTAGGGTGGGGTTATATAAGTTTGTTCAGCCCGCTTCTGTTTGTGCAGGCTTGTTCGTATGTATGTGCTAGAGTGGTTTGTGTTTGCATTTCGGGTTTCTCGCTGTCCTTTATTTTTTCACATTATTGTTTTCTATTTTGTTGCTGTTATTTATTCTGGACATTAAAGCGTGTTTTTCCCGCATCCTTTTGCTCTCTGCGCCTGACTCCATACACTCTTTGAGCGTTACAATGACAAGGTGTATTACTCCATCAATCTGTCTGTACTGGACCAATCATAACTAGTGCCATTGTTTTGACAGAGCTTATGTATATAAAAATATATAAATATATATGCACTGAAGTCTCTTGAGAGGAAACAATCCCTAAACCTCCTATGGGGAGTTTGTGGAGTCAATATTGGACAAAATCGATGAGGATAAATACCAAAATTACTGTAACACAAGATTAGGATGGTATTTGTTAGATCCCCATAAGCTGTGAACTGTGATAAGATCCATGGTGGTATGTCTGGTGGTGTAAGTGTGTGTCAGAGCTGTTTTGGAGCTGTTTCAACACAATGTTTCTTATAAAAATAAGAAGTGATGCAGTCAGTCTCTCCTCAACTCTTAGCCAAGAGAGACTGGCATGCATAGTATTTATATCAGCCCTCTGATTACAATGAAGAGCATGATGTGCCATTCTGTTCTGGGCCAGCTGCAGCTTAACTAGATATTTCCTTGCAGCACTGGACCACACAACTGGACAATAATCAAGATTAGACAAAACTGGTGCCTGCAGAACTTGCTTTTGGAGTGTGGTGTCAAAAAAGCAGAGCATCTCTTTATTATGGACAGATCTCTCCCCATCTTTACAACCATTGAATCTATATGTTTTGACAATAACAGTTTACAATCTAAGGTATCGCCAAGAAATGTAGTCTCCTCAACTTGTTCAACAGCCACACCATTCATTACCAGATTCAGCTGAGGTCTAGAACTGAGGTAATGATTTATACCAAATACAATACTCTTAGTTTTAGAGATGTTCAGGACCAGTTTATTACTGGCCACCCATTCCAAAACAGACTGCAACTCTCTGTTAAGGGCGGCAGGGTAGCCTAGTGGTTAGAGCGTTGGACTAGTAACCGGAAGGTTGCAAGTTCAAACCCCCGAGCTGACAAGGTACAAATCTGTCGTTCTGCCCCTGAACAGGCAGTTAACCCACTGTTCCTAGGCCGTCATTGAAAATAAGAATTTGTTCTTAACTGACTTGCCTAGTAAAATAAAGGTAAAATAAAAAAAAAAAAAAAAAAAAAAGTGACTTCATTAGCTGTAGTTGCTGAAGTGTATAAGGTTGAATCATCAGCATACATGGACATACATGCTTTGTTTAATGCCAGTGACATGTCATTGGTAAAAATAGAAAAGAGTAGAGGGCCTAGAGAGATGCCCTGCAGTACACCACACTTTGCATGTTTGACATTAAGAGAATCTTCCATTAAAGAAAAGCCTTTGAGTTCTATTAGATAGATACCTTTGAATCCACAATATGGCAAAGGTTAACAAGCCATAACACATGTGTTTTTTCAACAACAGGTTATGGTCAATAATATCAAAGGCTGCACTGAAATCTAATAGCACAGCTCCCAAAATGTTCCTATTATTATTTGTGTCAGTGCAGTACCTGTTGAGTGCCCTTCTCTATAAGCATGCTGAAAGTCTGTTGTTAGAAATAGCATTGTATTTGGTCAAACACAATTTTTGCCAACAGTTTGCTAAGAGCTGGCAGCAAGCTTATAGGTCTGCTGTTAAAACAAGTAAATGCCGCTTTACCACTCTTGGGTAGCGGAATTACTTCGGTTTCCCGCCAAGGCCTGAGGACAAAGACTTTCCTCTAGGCTCAGATTAAATATATGACAGATAGGAGTGGCTATAGTCAGCTACCATCCTCAGTAGCTTTCCATCTAAGTTGTCAATGCCAGGAGGTTTGTTATTATTGATCAATAACAATCATTTTCCCACCTAACCTCGCCCACACTAACTTTATAGAATTCAAACTTGCAATGCTTTTCTTTCATAAATTATTTTTATGCATGAATATTATGGCTCACTGTTCGTTGTTGGCATTTCCTGCCTAAGTTTGGGCCGCGGCTTTTGTGGAGCGATGGGTAACGATGCTTTGTGGGTGACTGTTGTAGATGTGTGCAGAGGGTCCCTGGTTCACGCCCGGGTATGGGTGAGGGGACGGTCTAAAGTTATACTGTTACATTGATGCTGTTGACCCGGATCACTGGTTGCTGCGGAAAAGGAGGAGGTCAAAAGGGGGGTGAGTGTAACGGATGTGAAACGCTAGCTTAGTTAGCGGTGGTGCGCGCTAAATAGTGTTTCAAACGGTGACGTCACTTGCTCTGAGACCTTGAAGTAGTAGTTCCCCTTGCTCTGCAAGGGCCGCGGCTTTTGTGGAGCGATGGGTAATGATGCTTCGTGGGTGAATGTTGTTGATGTGTGCAGAGGGTCCCTGGTTCGCACCCGGGTAAGGGCGAGGGGACGGTCTAAAGTTATACTGTTACATTAACACCCTGGTAAATGAATAACCTGAACCAGATTACAGGCACTGGTTACAGTAAGAAGCTTCCTCTTGAAGGGAAAGGAAGATTGAGAATTTTACATGAATCAGACTGACATTGTACCTGACCTTTTTCCATGACCTCATTCCATAACACAAGGTTGAGCTGTTACATATGAACAGTATACCCTTACTGTATAGTAAAGTATTGTCCACTCAGAAGCAACAAGATGCTTTTGGCTTCTCCCACAACATACTGTACTGTATATCCACAAGATTGTGAAACCTGTATGAACAAATCAAATCAAATGTTATTGGTCACATACAAATGTTTAGCAGATGTTATTGTGGGTGTAGCGAAATGCTTGTGTTTCTAGCTCAAACCTAAAAGTAAAATAATGGAATTAAGGAATATATAAGTATTAGGATGAGTAATGTCATAGTGGCATAGACTAAAATACAGTAGAATAGAAAACAGTACATACATACAGTATGAGATGAGTAAAGCAAAAAATATGTAAACATTATTAAAGTGACTAGTGTTCCATTATTAAAGTGGCCAGTGTCATGACGTTGGCCTGGGGGTTAGGTTTATGACAGTCATAAATACCTCTTCCCCCCTTTTTCCTCTCTCTACCCTACTGATGTTACATGTGCAAACCCCTTGGTTAACATAGAGATTCTGGGAACATCAGAAGGTGGGGGGAAATTAACTATATTCTGGTAATCCGACCAATTGAACATATGCGGTGGTACTTACTGAATATGATGTCAGTTCGGTTGTCATTTGAAACATTCTCATCAATGATAAGATGACATAAACTCTACAGTGGAAAGTCTACACATCAGAGTTATCGGATTCACATGGAATTGTTGTTCAATTTAAATGTTTGAATATGAAATTATTCGTGATTGGATGAAATGTGATTTTAGCTTCTGAAATGTGAGAATTGGGTTTTCATGAGTGAATCAGGCCCGACTCAGTGGCCCGCCCACATGAAGAGACATAGGTTGTAAACTATGAAAAACACGCCCTCCTCTCCCTTCCTATATAAAGCCTTGACGACAATATAACCTCCTGTTCCGAGGATGTGATGACGACGGTCCGATGTCAGAATAGTTCAGATAATAACTACAAATGTTGCAAATGGTATGAACTTTGAAAACTTATTCACTACAGAAGTGATACCTCCTAGCCGTTGAGTTATCAACAGCAGCTGCAAACGCAGGTCAGGAAGGAACAGACAGAGTATCCCGTCTACCACACAACAACATTACTACAACGTAGCCAATTTACCAGCAGAGACATTCTTCAAAAGACAAAGGACTCGGTTGGGCAACACGGCCTTCCATCTACCACCAACCTACCGAAGCGCAGCTCAGAGTAAATATTTATTGCATTTTCTTTTTCCAAATGAGCGGTAATTTAGAATGCATGAGATACTGTATTTAATATAGCACAGCTTCTCCCTTTGTCCCTCAGTCTTCTCTTTCACTCAAATCCAGGCTGTCATATCTGTTCCGCCCGCTAGGGACGTTTTCCTTTATGACGTAATTTGTAATCAATTTATGATTAATTATGTGTATGTGTAATTCTGTGTGATTAGTTATTTAGTAAATAAATAATTAAACCCAATTTTGTATTACTGATTCAACTTGTTAGCCAGGGTTCGTGCAGATAACCAAGAATTTACAACTTTCAGATGAGACTGAATTCAGATGTGGATTAATATAGACTGCTATTGATGTAAAATATTACTAGGTCTTTAAGAGTTTATTCAGAAGATAACTGCTCTATAAATATTATTTTGTGGTGCCCCGACTCTCTTGTTAATTACATTTACACGATTAGCTCAATCAGGTAATATTAATTACGGAGAAATGATTTTATAGAATAGCATGTCATATCACTTAATCCGGCATAGCCAAAGACACGACACCAGTGATTTCAAGTCTATGTATATAGGGCAGCAGCCTCTAACGTGCAGGATTACTTAACCGGGTGGAATTTGCCTAGTAATGGCTATGTAACAGTCTGATGGCCTTGAGATAGAAGCTGTTTTTAAGTCTCTCGGTCCCAGCTTTGATGCACCTGTACTGACCTCGCCTCCTGGATGATAGCAGGAGCAGTGGCTCGGGTGGTTGTTGTCCTTGATGATATTTTTGGCCTTCCTGTGACATCGGATGCGGTAAGTGTCCTGGAGGGCAGGTAGTTTGCCCCCGGTGATGCGTTTGCCCCCGGGCAGACCGCACCACCCGCTGGAGAGCCCTGCGGTTGCGGGTGGTGCAGTTGTTGTACCAGGCGATGATACAGCCCGACAGGATGCTCTCAATTGTGCATCTGTAAAAGTTTGTGAGGGTTTATTCAGCCTCCTGAGGTTGAAGAGGCACTGTTGCACCTTCTTCACCACACTCTGTGTGGCTGGACTATTGTCAGAGACGTGTCCACTGCGGCCCCTTCGATGTGGATAGGGGTGTGCTCCCTCTGCTTTTTCCACAATCAGCTCCTTTGTTTTGTTGACATTGAGTGAGAGGTTATTTTCCTGGCACCACACTCCCAGGGCCCTCACCTCCTCCATTTAGGCTGTCTCATCATTGTTGGTAATCTGGCCTACTACTGTTGTGTCGTCTGCAAACTTGATGATTGAGTTGGAGGCGTGCGTGGCCATGCAGTCATGGGTGAACAGGGAGTATAGGAGGGGGCTGAGCACGCACCCTTGTGGGGCCCCTGTGTTGAGGATCAGTGAAGTGGAGGTGTTGTTTCCCACCTTCACCACCTGGGGGCTGCCTGTCAGGAAGTCCAGGACCCAGTTGCACAGGGTGGGGTTCAGACCCAGGGCCCTGAGCTTAATGATGAGCTTGGAGGGTACTATGGTGTTGAATGCTGATCCTTAACTAGCCTCTCAAAGCACTTCATTCATGATGACAGAAGTGAGTGCTACAGGGCAATAGTAATTTATTTCAGTTACCTTTGCTTTCTTGGGTACAGGAACAATGGCAGACATCTTGAAGCAAACAGACTGGGATAGGGAGAGATTGAATATGTCCGTAAACACTCCAGCCAGCTGATTAACTGCTTTCAAATACGCCCCTCTGTCAAAGAGTAAACAATACTTCATTGCGGTGAATCTGTTGCCTTGTGATGTGGGGAGGCTGAATGTCACGCACTCCCTGGTCACAGATAGATTTAGGACTTAGTTTCAACACTGTGTGTGAAATATAGGGCCTCTCTCATTGATACGCCCCTTCATTGATAGGCCTACACCTCCATCACATATTTTTCCAGGATGGCAAGCTCTGACAAGCGGCGAAGCCCATCCTAGAACCCTTTGAAGTGAAATGTGAGGTTTTTAAAGGTTGAAGGAGATTAGTTTGCCTTGTCTCAGCCTGCATTGTGCTAGGGGTATCAACTGTACATTATTTGTATGGAGCCAGTCTATCTGCTCTTATATTTTAAGCTGACAGCCAGAACAAAGCACTGGGCACACACTGGTTGAATAAACTTTGTCTCCACATGATTCTTAATGTGAAATGACATTCAACCAATGTGGAATAGACACTGAATTGACCAGTTCTAACACACATTTCTTATGTAATTTACCTCAATGTGGACTTTAATATTCAACTTGTCTAACAATCTGCTGATGTCTGCACTATAAATCAAATCAATAGTTTTTTGTCACATGCGCCAAATACAACATGTGTAGACTTAACAGTGAAATGCTCACTAACAAGCCCATAACCAACAATAGCTATATGCAGGGGGTACCGGTACAGAGTCAATGTGTAGAGGCACCGGTTAGTCGAGGTAATTGAGGTAATATGTACATTTAGGTAGAGTCAAAGTGACTGTGCACAGATAATAAACAGAGAGTAGCAGCATTGTAAAAGGGGGGGGGGGGTAGCCATTTGATTAGCTGTTCAGGAGTCTTATGGCTTGGGGTTAAAAGCTGTTAAGAAGCCTTTTGGACCTAGAATTTGCACTCTGGTACTGCTTGCCGTAGTTTGGGGTCACTTAGATATGTCCTTGTTTTCCATGAAGACATACAGTGCCTTGCGAAAGTATTCGGCCCCCTTGAACTTTGCGACCTTTTGCCACATTTCAGGCTTCAAACATAAAGATATAAAACTGTATTTTTTTGTGAAGAATCAACAACAAGTGGGACACAATCATGAAGTGGAACGACATTTATTGGATATTTCAAACTTTTTTAACAAATCAAAAACTGAAAAATTGGGCGTGCAAAATTATTCAGCCCCCTTAAGTTAATACTTTGTAGCCCCACCTTTTGCTGCGATTACAGCTTTAAGTCGCTTGGGGTATGTCTCTATCAGTTTTGCACATCGAGAGACTGACATTTTTTCCCATTCCTCCTTGCAAAACAGCTCGAGCTCAGTGAGGTTGGATGGAGAGAATTTGTGAACAGCAGTTTTCAGTTCTTTCCACAGATTCTCGATTGGATTCAGGTCTGGACTTTGACTTGGCCATTCTAACACCTGGATATGTTTATTTTTGAACCATTCCATTGTAGATTTTGCTTTATGTTTTGGATCATTGTCTTGTTGGAAGACAAATCTCCGTCCCAGTCTCAGGTCTTTTGCAGACTCCATCAGGTTTTCTTCCAGAATGGTCCTGTATTTGGCTCCATCCATCTTCCCATCAATTTTAACCATCTTCCCTGTCCCTGCTGAAGAAAAGCAGGCCCAAACCATGATGCTGCCACCACCATGTTTGACAGTGGGGATGGTGTGTTCAGCTGTGTTGCTTTTACGCCAAACATAACGTTTTGCATTGTTGCCAAAAAGTTCAATTTTGGTTTCATCTGACCAGAGCACCTTCTTCCACATGTTTGGTGTGTCTCCCAGGTGGCTTGTGGCAAACTTTAACCGACACTTTTTATGGATATCTTTAAGAAATGGCTTTCTTCTTGCCACTCTTCCATAAAGACCAGATTTGTGCAATATACGACTGATTGTTGTCCTATGGACAGAGTCTCCCACCTCAGCTGTAGATCTTTGCAGTTCATCCAGAGTGATCATGGGCCTCTTGGCTGCATCTCAGATCAGTCTTCTCCTTGTATGAGCTGAAAGTTTAGAGGGACGGCCAGGTCTTGGTAGATTTGCAGTGGTCTGATACTCCTTCCATTTCAATATTATTGCTTGCACAGGAGCACTGTGCAAGCGGTAATATTGAAATGGAAGGAGTATCAGACCACTGCAAATGTTTAAAGCTTGGGAAATCTTTTTGTATCCAAATCCGGCTTTAACCACAGTATCTCGGACCTGCCTGGTGTGTTCCTTGTTCTTCATGATGCTCTCTGCGCTTATAACGGACCTCTGAGACTATCACAGTGCAGGTGCATTTATACGGAGACTTGATTACACACAGGTGGATTGTATTTATCATCATTAGTCATTTAGGTCAACATTGGATCATTCAGAGATCCTCACTGAACTTCTGGAGAGAGTTTGCTGCACTGAAAGTAAAGGGGCTGAATAATTTTGCACGCCCAATTTTTCAGTTTTTGATTTGTTAAAAAGGTTTGAAATATCCAATAAATGTCGTTCCACTTCATGATTGCGTCCCACTTGTTGTTGATTCTTCACAAAAAAACAAAAAAATACAGTTTTATATCTTTATGTTTGAAGCCTGAAATGTGGCAAAAGGTCGCAAAGTTCAAGGGGGCCGAATACTTTCGCAAGGCACTCACTGTACATGAAATGAGTTGCAAAATGAATATGAAATATAGTCAAGACTTCATAAATTACGATTTGTAATTGTGTCCTTCAAAAACATCCGGTGACTGTGCTGGCCACTCCATTATAGACAGAATACCAACTGACTGCAGTGTGCCCTGTTCTGTGAAGGGAGCAGTACACAGCGTTGTACGAGATCTTCAGTTTCATGGCAATTTCTCACATGGAATAGTCTTCATTTCTCAGAACAAGAATAGACTGACGAGTTTCAGAAGAAAGTACTTTGTTTCTGGTTATTTTGAGCCTGTAATCGAACACACAAATGTTGATTCTCCAGATACTCAACTAGCCTGAAGAAGGCCAGTTTTTAGCTGTGCTAACTAGTTGCAAAAGGGTTTTCTAATGATCAATTAGCATTTTAAAATAACAAACTTGGATTAGCTAACACAACGTGCCATTGGAAAACAGGAGTGATGGTTGTTGATAATGGGCCTCTGTATGCCTATGTGTAGATATTCCATGCAAATACAGCTGTTTTCAGCTACAATAGTCATTTACAACATTAACAATATCCACACTTTATTTCTAATACATTTTATGTTATTTTAATGGTGTCACGTCTGCTCCCTCTCCGGCTGCTTGTTAGGGCACACACCTTTCACCAGCGTTACACGCATAATGACACTCACCTGGACTCCATCACTGAACTTGCTTCCCGACTCTCAGCGTACATCGTTATAAATGGACAATAATGTGCTTTTCTTTCAAAAACAAGGACACTTCTAAGTGACTCCAAACTTTTGAATGGTAGTGTATGTGTGTAAAACAATATAATTCAGCACAATAAACTAAAATAAGCATATGTATTGAAAGCAATCACATTCAACTACATAGAGGTCCTCAATCAATCATTTAAACTGCCTGAGTGGCACCAGCACATCTAGAACTCTGCATATTGTTCCACAAATTATGTGCAAAACAACAAAATGCAGATTTTCCCAAAATCGATCCCTGAGGAACACCCTTTTGAATTTCAGGAAATTCAGATTTAACCCCATCTATCAAGATGGCCTGAGTTCTGTCGCTAAGATAATTCTGAAACCATAAACAGGCTGTATATCCCAGGCCTACTCTATCCCAGGCCTAATTTCTTCAGCAAAACATAATGATCAACAGTGTCAAAAACCTTTGACAGCTCAATAAACAAGGCAGCAGAGCTCTTTTTAGCATCCAAGGCATTGACAACTAGCGTGGTTGCTGTGGTTGTACTATGCCCAGACCTAAACCCTGATTGGTTTATATTAAGAATATTATCAGATAAAAAGGAACAAAGTTGTACATTAATGTCACGCCATGATATGTTTCACCTGTCTTTTTGATTGTCTTCAACCCCCTCCAGGTTTCGCCCATCTTCCCCATTATCCCCTGTGTATTTAAACCGGTGATCTCTGTTTGTCTGTTGCCAGTTCGTCTTGTTTGTCAAGTCAACCAGCATTTTTGTATCAGCTCCTGCTTTTTCCCAGTCTCTCTTTTCTTGTCCTGGTTTAACCCTTGGCTGTCCTGACTGTGAGCCCACACGCTACCACTCTGCCTGAGCGTTCCTGCCATCCTGTACATTTGCCCCGTCTCTGGATTTACCGACCTCTGCCTGACCTGACCCTGAGCATGCATGCCTGCCTGCCTTCCTGCTGTAATTAACATTGCTACTTCGACACGGTCTCCATCTGGGTCTTACCTTATCCTGATAATATGAATTGGCCATGACTGACCCAGCAGACCCGGGTCAGCTGCGCTACGCCATCTCCTCCTGTGGAGCCACCATCGGGAGGCACGAGGAACTGCTTCGTAGCCTTATGGAGGGGATCCAAACGTTGGCTGAACGCCATGACCGGACATTGAACAGTTTGCTGGAGAAATTCCACGGGTTGTCTGGGAAGCAGCCTACCACGGTGGTAACCCCACAGCCCCTCGGTAACCCAGCTGATAGCAGCGCCGTCACATCGGCCACTCCATCTTCTCTAGAACCCCATAGTTTCCCCCCCACACCTATGGTGTTTCTAGCTCAGTGTGCCCTCATTTTCGAGCTTCATCCCTCCTCCTTCCCCTCGGATCGCTCCAAGGTAGCCTATCTCATCACGCTGATGTCCAGCAGGGCTCTCACCTGGGCTAATGCTGTATGGGAACAGCAGCTGGCTATATGCATTAGTCTGGAGGGGTTTGTGGGAGAGGTGAATAAGGTTCTTTACACCCCGTTCTCCGGGAGAGAAGCTGCCTGGGAGCTAATCCAGCTTCGGCAGGACTCCTACAGTGTGGCTGACTACAGTATACGCTGGATTTCCGCACGTTGGCAGCGGAGAGTGCTTAGAACCAGGAAGCACTGTTCGACATGTTCCTGCACGGCATCTTGGAGGAGGTCAAGGACGAACTTGCTGCTCGGGAGTTACCTACGGATATCAATTCCCTCATCGCTTTGACCATCCGAATCAATGGGCGATAACAGGAATAACGGAGGGAGAAGAATTTCGACTTTGCTCACACGTCCAACAATTCCACCTTGCCTCCGAGTTATCCCGGAAGTCCCAGACGATCCCGTTGCCGAGAGAACCCGAGGCCTCCCGACCTTCCTTGAGAGTCGCCGGAGACGGCTGAGTCACCGCTTCCTGAGCCTATGCAACTAGGTAGAGCTGGGCTATCGCCAGTGGAACGGCAATACATGATCAACACTGAGAGTTGTCTGTATTGCGGGACTCTTTGTCATTTTGTGTCCTCTTGTCCTTTTTAAGAGATCAGGCTCACTGGTAGGAGCGAGTGGGCCATATGGAGAACTTTCCTGCTTCCCTTGCTCACAACCCTGTTCATGCCATTCTGCTGTGGGGTAGCCAGTCTAAATCTCTCCGGGTCCTCATTGACTCCAATGAGAGTTTTTTGGACGCTACCCTGGCTTCTGAGCTGAACATCCCCACTCAGCCTCTCTCCATTCCCATGGATGTTAGAGCACTGGATGGGCACTCTATAGGCCGGGTCACTCATATTACCACTCCCATCAACCTATGGGTGTCAGGCAATTACAGCGATACTATTCAAATCCTACTCATCAAGTCTCCTCAGATTCCCGTGGTATTGGGATTCTCCTTGCTCCAGCGACACAATCCCCTCATCATGGGCTGGAGTCCGTTCTGCCACGCCCAGTGTCTGATGTCAGCGCAACCTGCCCCGAGACGTCTTCCTGGGGGCTCGGAAGGTGCCCAGGACCTCTTCGCCATTCCCGCGGAGTACCAGAACCTACAGGAGGTGTTCTACAAGGCTTGAGCCACTTTGCTTCCACTGTTCCGACCATATGACTGCGGGATTGACCTTCTCCCTAGCACCACTCCCGCCCTGGGGATGACTGTACTCGCTGTCGGGACCGGAGACCAAGGCTTTGGACACCTACATTGGGAACTCCCTAGCTGCAGGATTTATACGTCCTTCGTTCTCCCTGGATGTGTTCTCCATGACATGTTAAACCGGTTCGTCTTCGTCTATATTGATGACATCCTCGTCTTCTCCCGCTCCCCCCAAGAACATGTGGTCCACGTCCGACAGGTTCTTCAACGCCTCCTGGAGAACCAGCTGTTTGTCAAGGCAGAAAAGTGTGAGTTCCATCACTCCACCATCCCCTTTCTTGGGTACATCATCTCCGCTGGGAGTGTCCAGATGGATCCCGGGAAGGTGAGAGCAGTGGTGGATTGGCCCCAGCCTTTGTCCAGGGTGCAGCTGCAACGTTTCCTGGGGTTCGCCAACTTCTATCGCCGTTTCATCTGGGGTTACAGCACCCTGGCTTCCCCCCTGTCAGCATTCACTTCTCCCAAGGTTCTGTTCACGTGGTCCCCTGCTGGTGACCGGGCTTCCGGGACCACAAACATCGCTTGACCACTGCTCCCATCCTGACCCTTCCTGTCAGTTCGTGGTGGAGGCCGATGTGTCGGATGTAGGAGTGGGGGTGGTCCTGTCCCAGCATTCTGCCCTGAACCTGTCTTCTGTTTCCAGGCCCATCCCTCCGCCCAGTGTCATTAATGGCCATCTGGCGTGCACGGTGAGATGCCTCCTGAGTGCTCGACCACTGAGCAGGGGTTTCCAGTACCTGGTTGACTGGGAGGGTTATGGCCTGGAGGAGAGGTGCTGCGTCCTCGCTAGAGACATCCTGGACCCAGCCCTCATCGCCGACATCCACCGCCGGCACCCTGGTCAACCAGGTATGCACCCAAGTAGGATGCCAGGTGACACACCTGGGGGGATACTGTCACACCCTGATCTGTTTCACCTGTCTTTGTGCTTGTCTCTACCCCCTCCAGGTGTCGCCCATCTTCCCCATTATCCCCTGTGTACTTATACCTGTGTTTTCTGTTTGTCTGTTGCCAGTTGTCTTGTTTGTCAAGCTTACCAGCGTTTGTCCTGTCAGCTCCTGTCTTTTCCCAGCCTATCTTTTTCTGGCGCTCCTGGTTTTTGACCCTTGCCTGTCCTGACCCTGAACCCGCCCGCCTGACCCCTCTGCCTGACCCTGAGCCTGCCTGCCATTCTGTACCTTTGCCCCGTCTTTGGATTACCAACCTCTACCGGATCTGAGCATGCCTGCCGTCCTGTACCTTTGCCCCTGTTGCTGTAATAAACATTGTTACTTCGACACGGTCTGCATCTGGGTCTTACCTTATCCTGATAATTAACTAAGGATTCAAGAGTCTAAGCTAAACAAGTTAATCTTGAAATGGGGCGAGAGTTGTCAAGATCATTTGTATCCCCACCCTTATGGAGTGGCAGAACATGCTTATGGAATAGTTCCTAAAAACAATGATAAATTAAAAATGTGGGCTACTGAGCCAGCAATAAGGGGTGCACTTAAGCAGACCAGGTTCCAAATGATTCTGGATTTTTTTTGGTCTAATGTTAACAAAGCATCCAGGACTTCTTTATCAGTGAATTTCTGAAAGGAAAACTCTGACCAGCATTTTCAGTATCATTCAATAGATTTTCCCCATCTACATCCAAACTACTCTTTTCAAGAGCTGGCTTTGAAATACATTCAAATATAAAGCGTGCAGAGATACAATGGTGATTAAATGCATTAATGATATCACTTTTTTCAGTAATAGGGCCAGAATCTAAATTAATTAATTGGGGAAGAGAAGAGGAGACACAAACCTTCAGTGATTTAACAGCGTTCCTAAATGTAGCTGGGTTCCCTGTACATTCAGTGTATTAACATAGTAATCTGATTTTGCTTTTTGAACTAGTTTTACACACAGATTTCTCAATCGTATGAAAGACTGCAAGTCTGGGCCCGAGTCTGTGAATCTAGCTTTGGCCCAGGCAGCATCTCTGTTGTGTATGACTTCAGATAGCTCTGGACTGAAGCAAGGGCAAGACTGAGTTTTAAATCATTTTTTTTTTAAAGGGAGCATGTCTATCTACAATACAATTGAAAACATTTGAGAAGTGGTTAAGAGCCAACTCTGGGTCAGGTATAGATGCAATACAATCAAAGTCACCAAAATAAAGGTCACAAAAAAGGCCTGTTCATTGAAATGTTTAAAATTCCTCTTGTTCATAAAACAATAAACGATAATAAACTACTACCTACTAACAACTACCTTTTCTGCTTTTAAAATCATCCTGAGTTTCAATACAAGTCAGATTACTTTGAGATTTCAGAACAACAGGATTACATCATACCTATTAGGAAAAGGAAACAAAGTAGGAATAGCAATTACATTTCTCCAGTTAGCACCATTTGGCATGTCACCACTTTCAGATACAACATGTGGAACTCTCACATTGACAAAAGAGGAGATGGCAGGAAGCTTGGCCCCAGTGATGTACTGGGCCGTACGCATTACCCTCTGTAGTGCCTTGCGGTCGGAGGCCGAGCAGCTGCCATACCAGGCAGTGATGCAACCAGTCAGGATGCTCTCCATGGTGCAGCTGTAGAACTTTTTGAGTATCTGAGGACCCATGTCAAATATTTTCAGTCTCCTGAGGGGGAATAGGCTTTGTCGTGCCCTCTTCACGACTGTCTTGGTGTGTTTGGACCATGATAGTTTGTTGGTAATGTGGACACCTGCTCCAGGTGTGGACACCTGCTCCACTACAAGACTATCAATGAGAATGGAGGTGTGCTCGGGCCTCCTTTTCCTATAGTCCACAATTATCTCCTTTGTCTTGATCACATTGATGGAGAGGTTGTCGTCTCTGACTTCCTCCCTATAGGCTTTCTCATCGTTCGGTAATCAGGCAGCACTGTCATGCCATCGGCAAATTTAATGTTGGTGTTAGAGTCGAGACATAATCCTACAGTTATTTGTCATACCAGACAGAATTAGCAAATTAATTATATTTATTTCTCACCAATTGACTGTCCATTACCAAGACAGTATGTGCCACGTTTTACATATGGCAACAAGGGTATCAGTCAGAGCACAGGAATATATCAGGGCAGATGAATGATCAATGTTTCTCCTACAACTGAGATCAGGTGGCCATGATCTGGATATTGTAGTAGTAATGTTTTCTTGTGTGTATAATGCTGAATAGCCTGAAGGGTGAGAACTGGGATGGGCCTTGAGTCAAAGTGCATGTATTGTCGAATATAAATTCCATAACACACACTGAGTGTACAAAACATTAGGAACATTTGCTCTTTCCATGACATACAGTGGGGCAAAAAAGTATTTAGTCAGCCACCAATTGTGCAAGTTCTCCCACTTAAAAAGATGAGAGAGGCCGGTAATTTTCATCATCGATACACTTCAACTATGACAGACAAAATGAGAAAAGAAATCCAGAAAATCACATTGTAGGATTTTTAATGAATTTATTTGCAAATTATGGTGGAAAATAAGTATTTGGTCAATAACAAAAGTTTATCTCAATACTTTGTTATATACCCTTTGTTATATCTCCCCTGGGGTTGAGATCTGGAGACTGGCTAGGCCTTTCCAGGACCTTGAAATGCTTCTTATGAAGCCACTCCTTCGTTGCCCGGGCGGTGAGTTTGGGATCATTGTCATGCAGAAAGACCCAACCACGTTTCATCTTCAATGCCCTTGCTGATGGAAGGAGGTTTTCACTCAAAATCTCACGATACATGGCCCCATTCATTCTTTCCTTTACACGGATCAGTCGTCCTGGTCCCTTTGCAGAAAAACAGCCCCAAAGCATGATGTTTCCACCCCCATGCTTCACAGTAGTTATTGTGTTCTTTGGATGCAACTCAGCATTCTTTGTCCTCCAAACACGACGAGTTGAGTTTTTACCAAAAAGTTATATTTTGGTTTCATCTGACCATATGACATTCTCCAATCTTCTTCTGGATCATCCAAATGCTCTCTAGCAAACTTCAGACGGGCCTGGACATGTACTGGCTTAAGCAGGGGGACACGTCTGGCACTGCAGGATTTGAGTCCCTGGCGGCTTAGTGTGTTACTGATAGTAGGCTTTGTTACTTTGGTCCCAGCTCTCTGCAGGTCATTCACTAGGTCCCCCCGTGTGGTTCTGGGATTTTTGCTCACCGTTCTTGTGATCATTTTGACCCCACGGGGTGAGATCTTGCGTGGAGCCCCAGATCGAGGGAGATTATCAGTGGTCTTGTATGTCTTCCAATTCCTAATATTTGCTCCCACAGTGTTGATTTCTTCAAACCAAGCTGCTTAACTACTGCAGATTCAGTCTTCCCAGCCTGGTGCAGGTCTACAATTTTGTTTCTGGTGTCCTTTGACAGCTCTTTGGTCTTGGCCATAGTGGAGTTTGGAGTGTACCCCACTGTACACTAACCAGGTGAATCCAGGTGAAAGCTATGATCCCTTATTGAGTGTAGATAAGGGGAGGAGAAAGGTTAAAGACGGATTTTTAAGCCTTGAAAATTGAGACATGCATTGTGTACGTTTGCAATTCAAATCAAATTAAATTGATTTGTCGAATGCTTCGTAAACAACCGGTGTAGACTAAGAGTGAAATGCTTACTTAAGGGCCCTTCCCAACAACGCAGAGAGAAAAAAATAGAGTAGTTAAAAGTAAATCATAATAATGAAAAAATAATAACACAGGGAATAAATACACATTGGGTAATGATAACTTGGCTATATACACATCTAGGTAGGGGTACAGTGACTAGGCAACGGGATAGATAATAAACAGTAACAGCAGGGTACTGCATGTGATGAGTCAAAAGAGATTTGTGCAAAAAGGGTCAGTGCAGATACTACAGTATTTAACTAACTATTTAGCAGTCTTATAGCTTGGGGATAGAAGCTGTTCAGGGTGCCTATTGGTTCCAGACTTGGTGCATCAGTACCGCTTGCCATGTGGTAGCAGAGAGAACAGTCTATGACTTGGGTGGCTGAAGTCTTTGACCATTTTTAGGGCCTTCCTCTGACACACCGCCTGGTATAGAGGTCCTGGATGGCAGGGAGCTCGGCCCGAGTGATGTACTGTGCCGCACACACTACCCTGTGTAGCACCTTGCGGTCGGATACCAAACAGTTTCTAAATAGTGGAGCTGTAGAACCTTTAAGGATCCGAGGGCCAAAGCAAAATATTTGCAGCCTCCTGAGGGGGAAGAAGCGTTGTTGTGCCCTCTTCACGACCATGTTGATGTGTGTGGATCGTGATTAGTTGCTTAGCGATGTGGACACAGAGGAACTTGAAGTTCTCAATCTGTTTCACAACAGCCCCGTTGAGGGAGAGGTTGTTGTCTCTGACCTCCTCCCTATAGGCTGTCTCATAGTTGTCAGTGTTCAGGCCTACCACCGTTGTGTAGTCTACAAACTTAATGACGGCGTTGGAGTCATGAGCAGTTGTGAGTGAAAAGGGAGTACAGGAATAGACTAAACACGATCAAATCAAATGTATTTATATAGTCCTTCTTACATCAGCTGATATCTCAAAGTGCTGTACAGAAAGCACACACCCCTGAGGGGGCCACAGTGTTGAGAGCAAGTGGGGAAGATGTGTTGTTGCCGACACTCTCCACCATCAGGAAGTCCAGGATCCAGTAGCAGAGATAGTTGTTTAAACCCAGGGTCCTTAGCTTAGTGATGAGCTTGGAAGGCACAATGGTGTTGAATGCTGAGCTGTAGTCAATGAACAGCATTCTCACGTAGTGTGGAGTGCAATAGAGGTTGCGTCATCTGTGGATCTGTTGGAGTGGTATGTGAATTGGAGTGGGACCAGGGTGTCTGGGATGATGGTGTTGATTTGAGCCATGGCCAGCCTTTCAAAGCATTTCATGGCTACAGATGTGAGTGCTACGGGGCGATAGTCATTTAGACAGGTTACCTTGGTGTTATTGGGCACAGATACTATGGTGGTCTGCTTGAAACATGTAGGTATTACAAACTGGGTCAGGGAGAGGTTGAAAATGTCAGTGAAGACACTTGCCAGCTGGTCCGTGCATGCTCTGAGTACGCGTCCTGATAATTTGTCCTGCCCTGCGGCGTTGTGAATGTTAACTTGTTTAAAGGTCGCACTCATGCACAGTTAAGTGTTTCTAGCCTCGAAAGAACACATATAAGGTATTTATCTCGTCAGGTAAGCTTGCGTCAATGGACAGCATGCGGCTGGGTTTCCCTTTGCAATCCATTATAGTTTACAGGCCCTGCCACATCCAACGAGCATCAGAGCCGGTGTAGTAGGATTCGATCTTGGTTCTGTATTAACACTTTGCCTGTTTGACGGTTCATCAGAGGGCATAGTGGGATTTCTTATAAGTGTCCAGATTAGTGTCCCACTCATTGAAAGTAGCAGCTCTAGCCTTTAGCTCACTGTGTATTTTTCATGTTTCCTGGCTTCTGGTTGTGATATGAATGTACAGTCAATGTGGGGACAACGTCATTGATGCACTTATTAATGAAGCCGGTGACTGATGTGGTAAATTCCTCAATGCCATCGGATGAAACCCAGAACATATTCCAGTCTGTGCCAGAGAAAGAGTCCTGTAGCTTAGCATCTGCTTCATCGGACGTATTGAACGCACTGTTACTTCCTGTTAGAGTTTTTGCTTGTGAGCAGGAATCAGGAGGATAATGTTGTGGTCAAATTTGGTAAATGTGCCTTTGAATGGGGTATGGTAGTAGGTGCCAGGCGCACTGGTTTGAGTGTGTCAAGAACTGCAACGCTGCTGGGTTTTTCATGCTCAACAGTTTCCCGTGTATATCAAGAATGGTCCACCACCCAAAGGACATCCAGGCAACTTGACATAACTATGGGAAGCTTTGGAGTCTGCATGGCTAGCATCTCGTTAAATGCTTTTGACACCTTATGGAGTCCATGACCTGCCCAATTGAGGCTGTTCTGAGGGCAAAAGGGGGTGCAACTCAATATTAGGAAGATGTTCCTAATATTTTGCACACTTAGTGTAGAGTGAATGCTGCCACAGGGTATTCCTTAATTTCCTGTCAGAATGTTCCTTTACATACACTCAATTAGTATTTGGTAGCGTTGCCTTTAAATTGTTTCACTTGAGTCAGATGTTTTGGGTAGCCTTCTACAAGCTTCCCACAAAAAGTTGGGTGAATTTTGGCCCATTCCTCCTGGCAGACCTGGTGTAACTGAGTCAGATTTGTAGGCCTCCTTGCTCGCACACGTTTTTTCAGTTCTGCCCACAAATGTTCTATAGGGTAGAGGTCAGGGCTTTGTGATGGCCAATCCAATACCTTGACTTTGTTGTCCTTAAGCCATTTTGCCACAACTTTGGAAGTGTGCTTGGGGGTCATTGTCCATTTGGAAAACCCATTTGCGACCAGGCTTTAACTTCCTGACTGATGTCTTGAGATGTTGCTTCAATATATCAACATAATTTGCTTCCACATGATGCCATCTATTTTGTGAAGTACACCAGTCCCTCCTGCAGCAAAGCACCCCCACAACATGATGCTGCCACGGTTGGGATGGTGTTCCTCAGCTTGCAAGCCTCCCCCTTTTTCCTCCAAACATAACGATGGTCATTATGGCCAAACAGTTCTATTTTTGTTTCATCAGACCAGAGGACATTTCTCCAAAAAGTACGATCTTTCTCCCCATGTCCAGTTGCAAACCATAGTCTGGCTTTTTTTATGGCGGTTTTGGAGCAGTGGCGTCTTCCTTGCTCGAATCAAATAAAGTTTTATTTGTCACATACACATGGTTAGCAGATGTTAATGAGAGTGTAGTGAAATGCTTGTGCTTCTAATTCCGATAATGCAGTAATAACCAACGAGTAATCTAACCTAACAATTTCACAACAACTACCTTGTACACACAAGTGTAAAGGGATGAAGAATATGTACATAAAGATATATGCTGAGCGGCCTTTCAGGTTATTTCGATATAGGACTCGTTTTACTGTGGATATAGGTACTTTTGTACCTGTTTCCTCCAACATCTTCACAAGGTCCTTTGCTGTTGTTCTGGAATTGATTTGCACTTTTTGCACCAAAGTACGTTCATATCTAAGAGACAGAACGCATCTCCTTCCTGAACGGTATGACGGCCGCGTGATCCCATGGTGTTAATACTTGCGTACTATTGTTTGTACAGATGAACGTGGTACCTTCAGTGGTTTGGAAATTTCTCCCACGGATGAATCAGACTTGTGGAGGTCTACAATTTTTTTCTGAGGTCTTGGCTGATTTCTTTTGATTTTTCCCTTGATGTCAAGCAGAGAGGCACTGAGTTTGAAGGTAGGCCTTGAAATATATTCACAGGTACACAGGCCTATCAGAAGCTTCTAAAGCCATGACATAATTTTCTGGAATTTTCCAAGCTGTTTAATGGCACAGTCAACTTAGTGTATGTAAACTTCTGACCCACTGGAATTGTGATACAGTGAATTATAAGTGAAATAATCAGTCTGTAAACAATTGTTGGAAAAATGACTTGTCATGCACAAAGTAGATGTCCTAACTGCTTTGCCAAATCTATAGTTTTTAACAAGAAATTTGTGGAGTGGTTGAAAAACAAGTTTTAATGACTCCAACCTAAGTGTATGTAAACTTCCGATTTCAACTGTATATGCTGTTAACCAACGTATTTTTCAGTGGGCATTGCATATACTCAGTTCTTCATCCAACGATGGATATCAAAGTAGTGTAGTGGAGGTATATACACCATATCAATTAATAAGGTTTATGGAACAGATCAGAATGTTTAGCTTAAAATGTTGATAAACTATTATTTCTTCACATTTTAGGCGCAGCAATGTGCACACAGGCGTTAGGCCTACGCATGAATGCTCCAAAATGCAATTAGCAGGAAAACACCATTTTAAAATGAGCAGTTTCATGGACAGAGATGAAAATATCCGTTAGAAATTTAGAAAGAGGGGAGATCTAAAAAGATGCAACACTATCATGGGTTGCTAATATGACAAGGATAATGCCTTTGGCTCTTAGACAATGAAAGAACGTTGAACGAAAACCAATAGAACAGCAGAATGCATAGAAGGAAGTCTTTATAAAATAATTGCCTCCGTGTTTCTATAGTGGGATTTTGGCTATAGGCTACGTTGAAGCAAGTTAAGACATGCCTCATAATATGAGGTAAAACGTCCAAGTTTCAAATAATTAAGGGACAGTAAAAATGTACAGATGCTAATGATAGGCTTAAATTATAATGGTAGATGGAAAGGCTTTCCTGAAAACCTTTCTCAGTTAAATGCTAACTAGCTACAAAGTATCCTATGCTGGCAGAATGATATCATGGTTATTTGCATTTATCCAGTGGCCGTTAGTTTAGCTAACTCCATCTCATGTGCAACAGAACAACCTAACCAAACAACAGTGTTAGGTGCCTGTGCACTTGAATGAAATTATTATTATTTATTTTTTTCCAAACCTCAAAAGGGGTCTACTGATGTGGTTTAGCATGGTTATGCACTTAGAACATCCCAATTGTGTATTTTTCTTTCTATTCAAAAAGTGGGACTGAAACCTAAAAGAAAGAGGAAACTTGTGAATTTCTGACTCAGTTGACAGCTTTCAGTGATCTGTTTCAAAAGTAGGCCTACTATTAGCCTATTCACACAGTACAGCTTGGGTTGGCCTGACTGTGAAAGACCAATATGGGAATTATTATTTTAGGTCATTCAGATTGTGTATGTCGCTGTTTCTCATATAATTTGTCACACAGGGTGCCTTTCCTTAGTTTTGGATAAAAATATATATAATTTGGAGTACACCCACTTCTCCAGGCACCTGTACACTACTGGGTGACTGCTATGTTATTGTTTGAACTGCAGGTTGCAAACCGCAGGGGGAAAAAGCACATCTCTTTATTCCATCACTTACCAAAATGTACTGTAAGTATACTGACTGCAGCAGCACTCGTACTCCCCCTACTATAATGACAAATCCGATTAGTGCACTTAGAAGGTGGCACCGTGGTAGTATCTTGTCTTGTTATCCGGTTTATCTGCTTGTAATCAAATCTATACTTGGCCGTAAAGAGCATGGAATCCACAGCTGTCTCAAGTGACGATGCCTCAAAAGAGGTCCCAAAGGAGACATGCAGGATTTTGATTTTAGAGCTTTATGAGTCGATGCGACATGGAGGCAAATTCAAGATACAACCCAGCTAGCACATAACATTCTGAGAACTCAGAATTGTTTCTCAGAGCTTGGTGAGAGCGTGGTTGTCCTATGGTTATTCTGCACACAACCTTCCTACAACTTTCTGGGAATTGTTGCTTTACTTTGGAACATTCTCAGCACAATTAAGGAACTTCACAAAAAAAAAGTTATTTTCTTGGTATTTTATTACTTTAACAGAACTTTCCTAAAAGTTCAAACATGGTTACATTTAATTTACATTTTGGTAATGTTTTAGGAACTTTCTCCAACTGGTTCAACATTGGAAATGTTCCCAAATAGGTCAGTGAATGTTAAGAAACTACTTTCTACTGTGGGAATTCCAGTACTACAGTATAACGTTTTCTACAGGTTCCGTCATGGTTCTATTTAAAGTCAAGTTCTCAGAATGTTCAGAGAGCGTTAAGAAACAACGTTGTTCTTTGGGAATTTCAATACTTCCGCATAATGTTTTCTGCAGTCATGTTCTCAGAACATTAAGAAAACTTTCCATGAAAACCACATGAAGACATTAGAGCATTCAAAGAATGCTCTAAGAATTGTATTTTAAAACATAGACATTCGGTTCTCATCATCAACAAAACTCTCTCTATCCTCTGTCTTGTTAAGTGTGTTCAAGTGTGTTGGCTGCCCACACAGATTGGCCACACCTTATCTTGTTTCCTTTAAAATGGAGTCTTTTGGAATAGACAAAAATAAACAGCTTTAACGAGTCACGCTAGCTCCATCCTGGTGGCGCAGTGGACTAATTACATGGACAGAGAAAAGAAGATCACTGGTTTGAAACTCACTGATGCCGTGCCACAATGAAATATAAGTGTTTTTGCATGATTAATGCCGAAGCAAATTAATTTCCATTTGTCCTACAGTATCTGTGCTTGGAGATCAAAAGAGTTAACCTAAGCTAGCAGTGTTATTAAAAGTCTTATTTAAACATTCAGGGAACGTTTTAAGGGAAATATTCAAAAACCTCCAAATAACCTTTACATTTTGTTCACAACATTTAGAGAATGTTAATTTCCGTTCTCAGAACGTTAATAAATCGTCCTAGGAAAACTTTCAGGGAAACATAGTAAAACGTTTTCAAAACCTCCCTGCCTCCTAAAAATTTTCCCAGAACAGGCAAAATGTTCACTTCCGTCCTAAGAATGTTTAAAAAGTGTTCAGTTTTAATGTTCAAATTACGTATGGCTTTTTCCAAGAACCAATGGGAAACCAAAAACATACTTTCCCACAACTGAGAAGAACCATTTGAACAGTTGTCTACTATAGCATGAATGTGGTGCTTTACATTAATCTAACAATTCATAAGAGATATAGGTTGGAGCACTGCATGCCAGAATTTATGTTTTATGCATAGTAAAAACATGATATGTGCACTCAGGCTTCATTAGCTGGCCATGTATCTCATAGCTATCAGGCCAGCCTACCTAAGGGAAAGCCCACCTAATTTATAATGTCATATTTTAGTACATGTTGATTCATTTGTATTATACATGTAGTATCACACCACTTCAATCACATCATTCTGAAAAAGGGAGTGGTCAACAGCCTATGAAGGAACATATCAAGGTGTTGGGTGATGAGGTGGAGTGAAGATTTTGTTATACTTTGCTGCCCCCTGGTGAGCAATGCAAAATAACTCAATCTGACTTCTATCACAGAGTACACCACATGTTATACTGCTCCCTCTACTGGCTGAGAGGACGTATTGAGAGAGCTTTGTCTTTAGTAGGCCTTCAACTACAGGTAGTTGCCAAAATAATAGAAACATTTGTGGAAATGAGGGATACAAAGTGAATTGAAAGCAGGTGCTTCCACACAGGTGTGGTTCCTGAGCTAATTAAGCAATTAACATCCCATCATGCTTAGGGTCATGTATAAGAATGCTGGGTAGGCCATCATTTTTTGCTTACCATGGCTATGCTATAGGATAACAATGCCCCCATCCACAGAGCACAATTGTTCACTGAATGGTTTGATGAACATGAAAATATGTAAACCATATGCCATGGCTGTCTCATGGTGTTCCATCCCTCCAATATAATGGTTCTCCATCCCTCCAATAGAGTTCCAGACACTTGTAGAATCTATGCCAAGGTTCATTGAAGCTGTTAAGGCTCCCGGTGGCCCAGATACTTTATGTTGGCGTTTCCTTTATTTTGACCTGTATGGTTTCATTAAATTACATTTTTGACAGTCACTCAAAGTTTGTGTGTTCTGAGTGCAAATACAATTATTGCATATCTAGGCTGCTAATGGTGAAATGAGAATATTAAAAAATATATGTTTATTGGAACATTTTGGCTAAAGGCTTCTTAATGCATACAGAAATTAAATGGAAACAACATTGATTCAACAAGTGTGTGCCCAGTGGGTCATTACTGCAGACATGTCTGTCACTGTGTAACTTGTACTGCACGTCACTGGTGATTATTTTGGTGTTATGTACAGTAGAATGGTGTGCAATATATTATCACAGCCCAAAAAAGGCTAGTGTAGAGGTGTGGAGTCATTTGTTGGGGTGCTGTGTATATCACCTTCAACTTGTGTCCCTTCTCCTTTACTACCACTGGATGCTTCTCTGTCTCTTCCCTTTTTCACAATTTATCCATGGTTTTGATTGTCTCAGGTAAAAAAAAAAAAATGTATACTCCTTTTTTCTCCCCAATTTCATGGGATCCAATTGGTAGTAGTTACAGTCTTGTCTCATCGCTGCAACTCCCGCACAGACTTGGGGAGAGGTGAAGGTCGAGAGCCATGCATCCTCCGAAACACAACCAAACCAATGCACACCCAACCTGGAAGCCAGCCACAACAATGTGTCCGAGGAAACACTGGTGAGCGTGCACTGTGCCCAGCCTGCCACAGGAGTCACTAATGCACAATAAGACAAGGATATCCCTGCCGGCCAAACCCTCCCTAACCTGGGCCAATTGTGCGCTGCCCCATGGGCCTCCCCGTCATGCCCAGCTGCGACAGCGCCTGGGCTCAAACCCAGACTCTCTGGTGGCACAGCTAGCACTGCAGTGCCTTAGACCACTGCACCACCCAGGAGGCCCCTATCTCTGGTTTTTACACAGACTTCATGACATCGAATGCTCATTTATGTGTGCAACCCAAGTTGGGAAATTCTGGGTGACAGGGTTGAACACAGGCTCATAATTCTAGATTATGCAATCATGGCTGCCATGTTGGAATTCACAATGAAAAAAATGTTTTTATTTAACTAGGCAAGTCAGGTTAAGAACACATTCTTATTGTCAATGATGGACTAGGAATAGTGGGTTAACTGCCTTGTTTAGGGGCAGAAAGACAGATTTTTACCTTGTCAGCTCAGGGATTTGATCTTGTAACCTTTCGGTTACAAATCCAATGCTCTAACCACTAGGCTACCTATATGCATACAGAATCAAGATGAAAAACTCAGACAATCCAAGCAGTTTTCAGTAAACACATTTAATTGTTTGGTAGCAAAAACAGCACCTCAGGCAACAGTACACTGTGGGCAGCTTCTTTGGGGTCCAATAGAACACGACAGGGAAGACATGCACTTCTTTCTACTTAAGCCTAGCAGACATTTTAGACTAGTTGACCAAGAACACGGCTGCTGCACTGTTACATTCACACACTCTGAGCAACACTACTCATGAACACAACGTTATCATCCTTTTCATGCAACTGAACTCAGAGAATGGCCCTCTATACAGTTAACATGGTTGCATAGGTTTGGACAGAATGTACTACAAGTTGCAACTTATGGTTTTGCTTATTGACTTGTGGTGTAGCAAACTGCAGGCATTTTGTTTTAGTACAGAATTAGAAAAGGCGAAAGACATACAGTATGAACAAGAAAAATATTATTTGGTCCCTTTCAAATCTTTGGTTGGATTAAAAATGTTTATTGCTAAACAGCCACATTTATATTTCTTCTCATGTAGCATTGTTTACCTTTGACTTGAATTGTTACACTGTAGTGGAATGGTGAGCAAGAGAGTAGAGAAGGGGGCATTATCCAGCCGCTCAATCATCGACCACTTCAGAGGACTCGGAAACAACTTTGCCATCCTTGGTCTCGATCATCTTGATGACAACACTCTTCTTGTTCTGAGTGGTGACGCTGGTGCCGCTGCCGCCGCCGTAGCGGCTGCCGCCGCCATAGCCGCTACCAGAGCTGTAGCTGCTGCCACCGCCGTATCCACTGCCGTATCCACCACCGTATCCGCCGGAGAAGCCACTGGAGTAGCCGCTAGTGTAGCTGCTGTTAACACTCTCAGAGGGGAAGGAGTTGTAGCTAGCTGTAAGGTGACACAGAGAGAGACAACAGGTGAGTAGGGGCTGGCTAAATATGAATATCAAGATGTTATGAATGCACCACAACACATAAGGAGAAAACACAGGGTTTTATTTGAAGAAAGCAGGTACTTACAGCTCTGTTTGGTTATGTTGATGGACTTGATACCAGTTGCTAGCCTGGTGGTGAAAAGAAGACCATTTTGAAAATGTTTGTTTTTGGTAATAAATGTCCATTATCTTATATTAAGATTACACTGTACTTTCAAATTGATGTTTCCCATTTCCATGTTTGTCAAAAGGCTCACCTGTCCTCCTCTCCTTCCAGCAGTTTCCTGTAGGTGGCGATCTCAATGTCCAGGGCCAGTTTGACGTTCATCAGGTCCTGGTATTCCCTGATCTGGCGGGCCATGTCCTGCTTGGCTCTCTGTAGGGCATCCTCCAGGTCTCTGATGCGGAGCTTGGCATCCTTCACTGCCATCTCCCCGCGCTCCTCAGCCTCGGCGATCTGGTTCTCCAGGTTGGCACGCTAACAGAAGACAAAGACGCAGCATGTCGCTACTTCTGCTTATTATCAAATTGATAATTCCGTTGAAAAATACCCTATTCTGTCAATATCATGTAGGTCTACATGCCACCAATTTAATTCTTAGCACAGAGATTCTTTATTGTGTACCTGTCCCTTGACGGAGTCAATCTCAGACTGCAGCCTCTGGATCATACGGTTCAGGTCGGAGATCTCTGTCTTGGTGGATCTCAGGTCATCCCCATATCTGGTGGCAGATGTCTGCATCTCCTCATACTAAACATCCAACAGAGGAGAAAGTGGATGGTTTGTTGGTAATACATGGTTAGTGTGGAAGAACCATGTGACATCAACTTATGTTCCTTTGAACCGCATACAGTGTACTGAAAGGCTATTAGCAGCCCTGAACATAATCAAGAGGCCAAATATATATTTAAGCCCATTACTGTACCTTGCTCTTGTACCATGTCTCCGCCTCGGCCCGGCTCTTGTTGGCGACGTCCTCATACTGGGCGCGCACTTCCGCCACGATGGCATCCATGTCCAGGTTACGGCTGTTGTCCATCTCCACCACCACTGAGGTGTCCTTAATCTGGCACTGAAGCTCACGCAGCTCCTGGAAAGAGGGAGAAGGAGAGAGAGAGAAAAGAGAGAGACCATTAAACACTTGGCCTATTGCAGACAAGGCTTTCAGACGTCTGCCTTCCCCAGAGATAAAAACCCACCCAGACTGAGTCCATCAGTTTGACGTCAAAGTCCAGATACCAAGCAGATCCGTATGCCATAACTCAGTGAATAAATAAACCATACGCAAATACATCAGAGCAGTTGTTAGAAGCCGCCAACAACACAACTGGTTATAAGGAATGAGTGTCTTATTAACAACTGAAGTAGCTAAGCGATGAGCTCAGTGCCGTACCTCCTCATAGATCTGCCTCAGGAAGTTAATTTCATCGGTCAGGCTCTCCAGCTTAGCCTCCAGCTCAACTTTGTTCATGTACGCCTCATCCACGTCCTGAGTGGATAATTCACAATCAATATGTTAGTAAAATGGCAAGATGACAATAAGTGAATGACAGAAAAACGAATGGGATCCAAACTTAAGTTACTAACCTTCTTAATGAGCACAAAGTCATTTTCACACTCTGTACGCTTGTTGATCTCATCTTCATACCTGAGAAGATACAGAGCAATTGTTAGCTTTTTCTGATATTCATATATTCAAGATTACTTTATATATTTCTATGTCATAATTATATTGTAACTATTTATTATGTGTTTTTAAAAAACATGTATCATTCTTATTTACAGCAACGACCTGTGGAATAGCTACAGGGGAGAGGAGGGGGATGAATGAGCCAATTGTAAACTGGATTATTAGTTGACCGTGATGGTTTGAGTGCCAGATTGGGAATTTAGCCAGGTCACCGAGGTTAAAACCCCTACTCTTACGATAAGTGCCATGGGATCTTTAATGACCCCAGAGAGTCAGGAGACCCATTTAACAACCCCCAGTTTCCCTCAAACACTGTCCTGGGAATTGGGATATTTTTTAGACCAGAGGAAAGAGTGCCTCCTACTGGCCCTCCAACACCACTTCCAGCATTATCTGGTCTCCCATCCAGGGACTGACCAGGACCAACCCTGCTTAGCTTCAGAAGTAAGCCAGCAGTGGTATGCAGGGTGGTATGCTGCTGGGCTATTGTGATTTTCTTTACATAGATAATGTACCATTTTCACACTAGGGGGCATAAGTGCTACATCCACAACAAACATGCGTCTGGGAATTGTTTTCTACTGTGGTATCTTGACTCCATGCCAAACTTGTGTGGTGTTTCTTTACTTTGTGCTTTTTCTCCTGAGGACATAAATTATATGAGCACATAAGCAGTCTGTCAGGACTGACACACTGATGTGTGCGCCATGATGCAAGTGTGTGACATGAAGCTGAAAGACATCCAGCTCTGTCATCTAAATGATTTTCACCTCCAGACATGTGAAAACAATGGACTGCAGTTGGGTGTTGTCCATCCATAGTACTGAAATGTCCTATTACTGGTGTGTCCTGTATTACTGATTAAATCAAATACTCCATGAAACTCCCTTTACTAACATGCGTTCCATGACCTTATCTCTACAGTGGTGCTATGCACTGGGACAGAGGGTCTGCTATGGAAAAAGGAGTAACATTTGTAGTCACTTCTTCTTCAAGTCTTACTCACTTGTTCTTGAAGTCCTCGACCAGACCCTGCATGTTGTGCAGGTCAGCCTCCAGCCTCATCTTGTCGTTACCCAGGCTGTCCAGCTGTCTGCGCAGGTTGGCGATGTAGGCCTCAAACATGGCATCAATGTTGGAGCGGGTGGTGGTCTGTCCCTGGAGGAGACCCCACTTGGTCTCCAGCATTTTGTTCTGCTGTTCCAGGAAGCGTACCTATGTGTAGAGAGAGGGGGTAGATGTTTATGCATTTGATAGGCACACTGATCACAAGTTTATCATATTATATTGTTGCCTTTGGGACTTTTTCTGTTTTATATGAAAGAATAAAGAGAATAATCACATTTTTGAATAAAAGGACATTAGGAACATTGATGGTGGGCTAACATGACTCATCCATTACTATCATGTCATCCTCGTTAAATTAGGGTGTTTATTGCTTCAATTAGTGTTTGGAACATGTACGGACAGCTGACTCTGTTTTCAGGATAGACCTAGCAAGCTGTTTTTCCAAGGAAGCTATGACGTGCATCCTGACAGGAGGCAGAGGGGGCAGATGGAAAGAGCTGGTGAATTAGGCTTCCTTCATGTTTTCCTGTTTTAATAAAAGGGCAAGGTCGGGAAGTGGAGAATGGAGAGGAACAGGACAAAGATATAGGCGGGGCTTCATCCAAATGGCTAGAATGTAAATATTTGACTGTAGTATACAGGTAGGTGTTAATGGGGGAAGGGGAGAGCATGCAGGCTGACATGTTGGCTCGCTAACAATAGGGTGAGAAAATAGATAGATGGCTGTCAGTGGACATTGCTGATGAATGAGCCTCAGGTGAGATCAGGAATTCTCCTAAAATGGCTGTGTCAACTGGTATTGGATAAGAGTCAATACTTAGAAATAAGTATAAAAGGGAATTGTTATCACGATAAGAAAAGAGAGTCTATTTGCACATTTTTATTTCGTTTCTTTGGAAACATGCAGAGGTGAAATCTCTTTCTGATTAGTTTTGCTCCTTTTTATGTAATCAATCCACTAGTGTTAGCTAGAACATGAAACCAGCTGCCCTTATAAAATATTAACCCGCTGGAGCAGCCTACACGTGGGACAGTAGAAAACTGATAGGCCAGTAGACAACTCATAAAGAAAACACCCCCCAGGCACGAATGAAAGCAAACATTGCTATCACTTGTAAATGTTATCTATTGATGTTTGACCGTGTTCAGATGTTGCCCTCCATCTATCGGTATAAGCTACCCTATCAATGAATTTCACTCCATTGTTCCAAGACTTGTTAGGAATGTGAAATGTATGTAAGCATAGCAATGATGGTGATGACCAAATGCTCCTGTCTGTGCTTCAGGTGTATGGCCTTTTTTGTCATGTCATCCAGGGTAGGGGCGGATCACATACACCCCTCTGCAGGGTCAGGGTAGCCATTCCCAAAGTAAACCAGATCACTAGCTATGAGCTATACTCTAACCAGAGACAGACACACCCTTCTGTAGAAACTCTCTCCCCCACCCCACCCTGCTGCACTTTTGTTATTCATCACTATAAAAGGACAATTACTGCAAACCATTAGATGTGAAATCTTGAGAACCCAGGGAAAATGATCACACTTAGTTAGTTTGACTGTATCTGTGCTTTATTCAATATCAGACTTTTCTACATTTCCTTCCCTTTTCCAAAGTCATGAGTTTGCTTGTGCGTGTAATCAACCTAACATAATGTAACAGAGCTCTAACGGCGTGTACCAGCATTACACAACGTGGACTTTTCTATGTATCTTCTCCACTGTTCCACATTCATTACACAACAGACACCTCAGCATTCGAATGGCTAATAGAGATAGATTCATAAAACCCCACAGTACATGACTGTCTCTACTTCCCTTTTAAAATTTCTGGCAGTTTACAAGCTCCAGGCAAACTACATTGTCAGACATCTTCATAGGTACAGAAAGACAGACAGACAGGTTACCAGGACTGACCTTATCAATGAAAGAGGCAAAGCGGTTGTTGAGGCCCTTGATCTGTTCTTTCTCATGGGTGCGGACGATCTGGATGTTGGGGTCGATGTCCAGGTTAAGGGGGGCAAGCAGGCTCTTGTTCACTTGGACAGCAGTGATGGGGGCATGAGAGATGCCACCCATCCCCATCCCCATCCCCAGGCCCATGCCACCTCCATAGGCAGAGGAGCTGGAAATGTAGCTGCCGCCTCCACCACCGGCCCCGAACCCACCTCCCATGCCTCTGTTGGCCCCTCCATAGGAGCTGCGGGCGCTATAGCTCTGGCGAGAGACCCCCTGGCTAGGTCCAGAGTAGGACATGCTGCTAAAGCTGCGAGGGGCTGCCCCGGAGGAAGAGGACTTGACGGTGTAGCTGGTGGTTTTCCTGACCGACATCGTGGTTGGTGAGTGCAGGACAATAAGGGGGAGATAGAATGGCAGGCGGCTTGTCTTGAGTACTGGGGAGACCTGAGTGGATAGACAGAGAATTAGTTACAGCACTGGTTTTAAGAGCCTCCCTGGTGGGAGGGGCCAATGGCTAACTCTCATTGGCCAGGCCTCTGGGTGAATGGTAGGAGAGGGAGGAGTTGTGCAGTGTAACAGAACACTTTTAGTTTCTAACACAAGCCCACGAAACCATAACCTGGGTTTTGGAGCCTGTTAGGAAAAACACAATTTTGTAGGTATTTTGGGGTGTTTTTTTCCGTGATGGAGGTACGGCATAGGGGCTGGGGCATTAGAATAACTGTTAGAATGTGACATCTGTGGTGAAATAAGAGAGCAGTATGTCCTCAGCAGGCTATTGTGTAAACAGATCTGAGGCCTTATGTCAGTCCTTACCCAGCTCCTTGCTAAACTTTCTGATCTATTTATGTTGTTCAGATATTATGGTACTTAAGTTTGGATGGTAGCACTTTACATTAATGTAAGGGTTTCTAGGCTTTATAAGTAGATTGTTAATCATTAGTTTAGTTTAAGAATCAATAATAAACAAATATTTCTTACTATCACACTATTTGCCAAGCATCAAAACTTCAACCACACAATTTCAACCAATGTCTTACTAACCATTTTCTACAGATTTATAATGATCTATAAGTAAGTGTATCAACTGACTTATGAACCCTTTTTAATATATTTATCTGTTAGAGATATCTGAAATGAATGTTGAATGTCATGAAGTTAATCAGCCTCATATGAACTTTGTTTTACCTTTTTTTTTAGCACTCCCTCAGCTTATTCAAATTGTCATGTAGTTGAACAGTGTCACCTCTCAGCATACAGTTGAAGTCGGAAGTTTACATACACTTAGGATGGAGTCATTAAAACTCGTTTTTCAACCACTCCACACATTTCTTGTCAACAAGCTATAGTTTTGGCAAGTCGGTTAGAAGTCAGTCATTTTTCCAACAATTGTTAACAAACAGATTATTTAACTTATAATTCACTGTTTCACAATTCGAGTGGGTCAGAAGTTTACATACACTAAGTTGACTGTGCCTTTAAACAGCTTGGAAAATTCCAGAGAATGATGTCATGGCTTTAGAAGATTCTGATAGGCTAATTGACATCATTCAAGTCAATTGGAGGAGTACCTGTGGATGTAGTTCAGGGGTGTCAAAGTCAAATGGACGGAGGGCCAAATAAAAAAATCAGCTACAAGACGAGGGCCGGACTGTTCGAATGTTCATTGAAAATTTTTTAAATGACGCATATAGTCTAGTGAACCTAATTGAACCTACTGAAAACCTAACAAATATATTACAATATGATCAGATAAATAAAGCAATATTTTCTTATGGCTCTGTCAGTAATCTTTAATTTTCAACAGACACAAAAGACAAATTTCCTTTATATAAATATCCCCATAACATGAACATTAAATGAAAGAAACCGGTATTCAAGGCACCATCAGTAGACTATATTTTCTATTTTAGCAAAAGTGGGCTAAATTTACTTCAAAGAAAAAACAATAATAGCAATTTTCTATCATCCACTCAACTGAAATATTTTTAAAATATAATTGGATTGAAATACAAAAAAATAAAGTGCAAAAATCTATTAATCAAAAACAACACTTTGTTTAAGGAGAAGTAACATGCAGTGAAAACAAATATTAAATTTTAACTTTTAAACTTGAACTGAGTAAAAACTCTAAATATGTGATTGCACAGTAATGTTCACTTGTTTGAGGTTGAGGGTGATACTTGGTGGTGTCCCATCTTTTCCACAAGTTCATCAATGTTCGGGGTAAGGCTCTGAGCTGAAGAAATCCTCAGAATTGAGTGGAGGTGTTCAGCAGTAAGTCGACTTCTGTGTGATGTTTTGTTCAGGTTCATCAAAGAAAACAGTTGTTCACACAGGTATGTGCTGCCAAACATAGACAACGTTTGAGCAGCCTGGATGCGCAGCTGGGGCATTGTGCCGGGGAGGAAACGGGCGAACTCCGCAGCACCCACTGCCGCATATTTTGCCCTCAGTGCATCATTGCATTGGAGGTCAATCAACTCCATTTGGAGGTTTGGTGGTGAGCTTTCCACGTCAACAGCAAATGGGTTACCGAGCAGTTCCAACCTGCTTTTTTGTGCTTCAAAGTCAGCAAATCGGCGTCGAAAGTCAGCGGCAAGCATACCTATTTTATCAGCCAACTGTGTGCTCGGGAACGCACTGGTAGAGAGCTTCTCTTTCATGGTCTGGCAGCTGGGAAAGTGGCTCAAATTTTCTTTCCGCATCTGCGTCTCCCACAGAGTCAGTTTGGTTTTAAATGCCTTCACTGTACTGTACATATCAGAGATGACACGATCCCGACCCTGCAGCTGCAAGTTTATTGCATTCAGATGACTCGTAATGTCACACAGAAAAGCCATTTCACACAGAAACATTTCGTCTCGGAGTTGTGTTGTGTCTTTCCCTTTGCTGTCCAAGAACAGACAAATCTCCTCACGAAGCTCGAAACATCTTTGAAGCACCTTTCCCTGGCTTAGCCATCGCACCTCTGTGTGATAAGGCAAATCACCATGCTCCGTTTCTAACTCCGTCAGAAATGCCTTGAACTGGCGGTGATTCAAACCTTTGGCTCTGATAAAGTTAACTGTGCGCGTGATGATGCTCATTACATGCTCCATTTTCAAGGCTTTACCGCACAACGCTTCCTGGTGTATGATACAATGATAAGCTGTCAGCTCACCTGTCGCGTTTTCCTCTTGCATCTTTTCCCGTATCTTCGCCACCAGTCCGCTCCTGTGTCCACACATCGCAGGTGCTCCGTCGGTTGTCAAACCCACGAGTTTTTCCCAAGGCAGCTCCATCTCATTTACACATCTTGACACCTCTTCATACAAATCATGCCCCGTAGTTGTGCCATGCATAGGACGTAAAGCCAAAAACTCCTCTGTCACGCTTAGGTTGGAGTCCACTCCGCGGATGAAAATTGACAACTGGGCAATGTCAGAAATGTCGGTGCTCTCATCCACAGCCAAGGAATATGCAATAAAATCTTTTCCCTTTTTCACAAGCTGCTCTTTTAGATTGATGGACAACTGGTCTACTCTCTCGGCAATGGTGTTTCTGCTCAGACTCACATTTAAAAAGAGTTGCCTTTTTTCTGGGCAAACTTCGTCACAAACTTTAATCATGCAGTTTTTGATGAAATCCCCCTCCGTAAATGGCCGGGCTGATTTAGCGATCTCTTCTGCCAAAATAAAACTGGCCTTGACAGCAGCCTGGCCTTGTGATTTGGCTTTTTTGAACAGAGCCTGTCGAGATTTGAGGCCTCGTTTTAATTCCTCTGCCTTTTGTAGCCTTTGTTCCATGTCCATATTCTTGTTTTTGTCCGCGTGTTTCGTTTCATAATGTCGTCTCAGATTATACTCTTTCAGTACCGCCACACTTTCTCCACACAGAAGACACACAGGTTTTCCAGCTACCTTCGTGAACATATACTCCGACTCCCACCTTGTTTGAAACCCCCGGTTCTCAGTATCCACCTTCCGTTTTGCCATTTTTGATGGGTATCTGAAAGTTAATTTTACTGTGATGCTGACGACTGCTGTGCCAATAAATATTGAAATGAAGCAGCCTACTGCTCGGTGCGTCACCTTTGCATTGTGGGAAATGTAGTATTGGTGCGTGTAAAAGATCTGCGGGCTGCCGGCTTGCTGCGGGCCGGTTCTAATAATAAATCAAGATCATCCCAGGGGCCGTAAAAAACCTTCTTGCGGGCCGGATGTGGCCCGCGGGCCTTGACTCTGACATATGTGATGTAGTTCAAGGCCTACCTTCAAACTCTGTGCCTCTTTGCTTGACATCATGGGAAAATCAAAAGAAATCAGCCAAGACCTCAGAAAATAATTGTAGACCTCCACAATTCTGATTCGTCCTTGGGAGCAATTTCCAAAGGCCTGAAGGTACCACGTTCATCTGTTCAAACAATAGTACGCAAGTATAAACACCATGGGACCACACAGCCGTCATACCGCTCAGGAAGGAGACGCGTTCTGTCTCCTAGAGATTAACGTACTTTGGTATGAAAAGTGAAAATCAATCCCAGAACATCAGTAAAGGACCTTGTGGAGATGCTGGAGGAAACAGGTACAAAAGTATCTCTATCCACAGTAAAACAAGTTCAATATCGACATAACGTGAAAGGCCACTCAGCAAGACTACGGTTTGCAACTGCACATGGGGACAAAGATTGTACTTTTTGGAGAAATACAAATAGAACTGTTTGGCCATAAGGGCCATCGTTATGTTTGGAAGAAAAAGGGGAGGCTTGCAAGGCAAAGAACACCATCCGAACAGTGAAGCACGGGGGTGGCAGCATCATGTTGTGGGGGTGCTTTGCTGCAGGAGGAACTGGTGTACTTCACAAAATAGATGGCATCATGGGGTATGAAAATTAATGGCCAATGTCCCCAAGCATACTTCCAAAGTTGTGGCAAAACAAGAAAGTCAAGGTATTGGAGTGGACATCACAAAGCCCTGTTCTCAATCCTATAGAATTTTTTTTTAGTCAGAACTGAAAAAGCATGTGCAAGCAAGGAGGCTTACAAACCTGATTCAGTTACACCAGCTCTGTCAGAAGGAATGGGCCAAAATTCACCCAACTCATTCTGGGAAGCTTGTAGAAGGCTACCCGAAACGTTTGACCCAAGTTAAACAATTTAAAGGCAATGCTACCAAATACTAATTAAGGGTTGGTAAACTTCTGACCGATGGGGAATGTGATGAAAGAAATAAAAGCTGAAATAAATAATTCTCTCTACTATTATTCTGACATTTCACATTCTTAAAATAAAGTTGTGATCCTAACTGACCTAAGACAGGTCCTTTTTTCTAGGATTAAAAGTCAGAAATTGTGAAAAAAGGAGTTTAAATGTAGTTGGCTAAGGTGTATGTAAACCTCCGACTTCAATTTTAGCTTTGAATAGTCAAATTTGACACATGACAAGGATTCAGAAGCTTGTCAGTAAATCTCATAGAATGAAGTTGCCAAGCTGAACTATTGCTCTTTGTTTCATTACCTGGTTGCATACATGAATGAACTTGTATGAATTACTGCTGCCAATAGGCCATGTCCTGATATCATATCAAAAACACCGTTTTTTAAAATTAATTGACCTCATAGACGCTTTACTATTAGTTAAATAATACCTTTCTGAACCATCATGTTCTCAATCAGCAATAGTAATCTCTCAGCACAACCAGTAAAAAAATGGAAACTGGGACAACCGCACCAACCGGCTAGGTTCTCATTCAAATTCCCCCAATGGGACTTGTAGTAGTATGGAGTAAGGCCTGAGGCTGCATGCATTATCTTTGTCTGAGGCAACATGTCACGGAAAACCATGTCAGAATATCATGGTGATGAGATGATGATGGTTCATTAACTGTGTTGTGATTTACTGAAGACTGACAAAAGTTGCAGGCAAATAGACCTTGGTCTAGGTATAGTGCTATAGTAGCAATATGTGTGGCCTACCATAACGAGTAGGGTCATCTTTTCAGGAAGAGAATTCCAGTATTATTGAGCTGTACAACATCAATCAGCATATGCAGAGCTTTCGGAAAGTACAGACCCCTTGATATTTTCCATATTTTGTTAAGTTACAGCCTTATTCTAAAATTGATCAAATAGTTTTTTTCCCCTCATCAATCTACACACAATACCCCATAATGACAAAGCAAAAATAGTTTTTTAGACATTTTTGCAAATGTATTACAAATAAGAAACTGAAATATCACATTTGCATAAGTATTCAGACCCTTTACTCAGTTCTTTGTTGAAGCACCTTTGACAGCATCAAGTCTTCTTGGGTATGACGCTACAAGCTTGGCACACCTTTATTTTGGGAGGTTTTCCCATTCTTCTCTGCAGATCCTCTCAAGCTCTGTCAGGTTGGATGGGGAGCGTTGTTGCACAGCTATTTTCAGGTCATCCAGAGATGTTCGATCAGGTTCAAGTCCGGGCTCTGGCTGGTGCACTCAAGGACATTCAGAGACTTGTCGCAAAGCCACTCCTGTGTTGTCTTCGCTGTGAGCTTAGGGTCGTTGTCCTGTTGGAAGGTGGACCTTCGCCCCCAGTCTGAGGTCCTGAGCACTCTGGAGCAGGTTTTCATCAAGGATCTCTCTGTACTTTGCTCCGTTCATGTTTGCCTCAATCCCGACTAGTCTTCCAGTTCCTGCCTCTGAAAAACATCCCCACAGCATGATGCTACCACCACCGTGCTTCATCGTAGAGATGGTGCCTGGTTTCCTACAGACGTGACACTTGGCATTCAGGACAAAGAGTTCAATCTTGGTTTCATCAGACCAGAGAATTTAGTTTCTCATGGTCTGAGAGTCTTTAGGTACCTTTTGGCAAACTTCAAGCCAGCTGCCATGTGCCTTTTACTGAGGAGTGGCTTCCGTCTGGTCACTCTACCATAAAGGCGAGGATAGCTGTGCTGCAAGCCCGGCTTCAGACGCAATCATTAGGCAAGGGTAATTTCAGTGTAGGAAAGGATGAAACAGTGTCTGTGCCACCAGTAAGTACAGATAGTAATGTTAGTATAAATCCCCTCGCACGATTCCCGCAGCCAGACAACTTTCTCATGGCTTCTAGAGGGAAATGCTGTAGGAATACTCAACCGGTGTCGCTCATTCAGCCGACAAAAACTTTCAACCAGGTTTTCCCCATTAAACAGCAAGTCTGAGTCTAAGGCCAGCCTTCACTCCTCCCGCTACGGGGTCTGGGACGCCGAAGCTTCCCACCATTAGCTCTGACAAATTGAAAACCCTAGTCATTGGCGACTCCATTACCCGCAGTATTAGACTTAAAACGAATCATCCAGCGATCATACACTGTTTACCAGGGGGCAGGGCTACCGACATTAAAGCTAATCTAAAGATGGTGCTGGCTAAAGCTAAAACTGGCGAGTGTAGAGATATTGTTATCCACGTCGACACCAACGATGTTAGGATGAAACAGTCAGAGGTCACCAAGCGCAAAATAGCTTCAGCGTGTAAATCATCTAGAACGATGTGTCAGCATCGAGTAATTGTCTCTGGCCCCCTCCCAGTTAGGGGGAGTGATGAGCTCTACAGCAGAGTCTCACAACTCAATCGCTGGTTGAAAACTGCCCCTCCCAAAATATAGAATTTGTAGAAAATTGGCCCTCTTTCTGGGACTCACCCACAAACAGGACCAAGCCTGGCCTGCTGAGGAGTGACGGACTCCATCCTAGCTGTTAGCCAGCCTGCCAGCTTAGTGGAGTCTGCCACTAGCACAGTCAGTGTAGTCAGCTCAGCTATCCCCATTGAGACCGTGTCTGTGCCTCGACCTAGGTTGGGCAAAACTAAACATGGCGGTGTTCGCCTTAGCAATCTCACTAGGATAAAGCCTCTTCCATTCCTGCCATTATTGAAAGAGATTGTGATACCTCACATCTCAAAATAGGGCTACTTAATGTTAGATCCCTCACTTCAAAGGCAGTTATAGTCAATTAACTAATCACTGATCATAATCTTGATGTGATTGGCCTGACTGAAACATGGCTTAAGCCTGATGAATTTACTGTGTTTAATGAGGCCTCACCTCCTGGTTACACTAGTGACCATATCCCCCGTGCATCCCGCAAAGGCGGAGGTGTTGCTAACATTTACGATAGCAAATTTCAAAAAAAAAAATTACGTTTTCATCTTTTGAGCTTCCAGTCATGAAATCTATGCAGCCTACCCAATCACTTTTTATAGCTATAGCTATGGCCTCCTGGGCCATATACAGCGTTCCTCACTGAGTTCCCTGAATTCCTATCGAACCTTGTAGTCCTTAGCAGATAATATTCACATTTTTGGTGATTTTAATATTCACATGGAAAAGTCCACAGACCCACTCCAAAAGGATTTCGGAGTCATCATCAACTCGGTTTTGTTGAACAAAAACATCAGTTTTGTCACTGTCACAGTCATACTCTGGATCTAGTTTTGTCCCATGGAATAAATGTTGTGGATCTTAATGTTTTTTCCTCATAATCCTGGACTATCGGACCACCATTTTATTACGTTTGCAATCGCAACAAATCATCTCAGACCTCAACCAAGGAGCATCAAAAGTCATGCTATACATTCTCAAGACAACACAAAGATTCCTTGATGCCCTTCCGGACTCCCTCTGCCTACCCAAGGACGTCAGAGGACAAAAATCAGTTAGCCACCTAACTGAGGAACTCAATTTAACCTTGCGCAATACCCTAGATGCAGTTGCACCCCTAAAAACTAAAAACATTTGTCATAAGAAACTATCTCCCTGGTAATACAGAAAATACCCGAGCTCTGAAGCAAGTTTCCAGAAAATTGGAACGAAAATGGCGCCACACCAAACTGGAAGTCTTCCGACTAGCTTGGAAAGACAGTACCGTGCAGTATCGATGAGCCCTCACTGCTGGTCGATCATCCTATTTTTCCAATTTAATTGAGGAAAATAAGAACAATCCAACATTTATTTTGATACTGTCGCAAAGCTAACTAAAAAGCAGCATTCCCCAAGAGAGGATGGCTTTCACTGCAGCAGTAATAAATTCATGAACTTCTTTGAGGAAAAGATCATGATCATTAGAAAGAAAATTACGGACTCCTCTGTAAATCTGCGTATTCCTCCAAAGCCACAGTTGTCCTGAGTCTGCACAACTCTGCCAGGACCTAGGATCAAGAGAGACACTCAAGTGTTTTAGTACCATATCTCTTGACACAATTATGAAAATAATCATGGCCTCTAAACCTTCAAGCTGCATACTGGACCCTATTCCAACTAAACTACTGAAAGAGCTGCTTCCTGTTCTTGGCCCTGCTATGTTGAACATAATAAATGGCTCTCTATCCACCGGATGTGTACCAAACTCACTAAAAGTGGCAGTAATAAAGCCTCTCTTGAAAAAGCCAAACCTTATCCCAGAAAATATTTTAAAAACTAATCGACCTATATCAAATCTTCTATTCCTCTCAAAAAAAATTAAAAAGCTGTTGCGCAGCAACTCACTGCCTTCCTGAAGACAAACAATGTATACGAAATTATTCAGTCTGGTTTTAGACCCCATCATAGCACTGAGACTGCACTTGTGAAGGTGGTAAATTACCTTTTAATGGCGTCAGACCGAAGCTCTGCATCTGTCCTCGTGCTCCTAGACCTTAGTGCTGCTTTTGATACCATCGATCACCACATTCTTTTGGAGAGATTGGAAACCCAAATTGGGCTACATGGACAAGTTCTGGCCAGGTTTAGATCTTATCTGTCGGAAAGATATCAGTTTGTCTCTGTGAATGGTTTGTCCTCTGACAAATCAACTGTAAATTTCGGTGTTCCTCAAGGTTCCGTTTTAGGACCACTATTGTTTTCACTATATATTTTACCTCTTGGGGATGTCATTCAAAAACATAATGTTCACTGCTATGCGGATGACACACAGCTGTATATTTCAATGAAACATGGTGAAGCCCCAAAATTGCCCTCGCTAGAAGCCTGTGTTTTAGACATAAGGAAGTGGATGGCTGCAAACTTTCTATGTTTAAACTCGGACAAAACAGATATACTTGTTCTAGGTCCCAAGAAACAAAGAGATCTGTTAAATCTGACAATTAATCTTGATGGTTGAACAGTCGTCTCAAATATAACTGTGAAGGACCTCGGCGTTACTCTGGACCCTGATCTCTCTTTTGACAAACATATCAAGACTATTTCAAGGACAGCTTTTTTTCCATATACGTAACATTGCAAAAATCAGAAACTTTCTGTCCAAAAATTATGCAGAAAAATTCATCCATGCTTTTGTTACTTCTAGGTTAGACTACTGCAATGCTCTACTTTCCGGCTACCAGGGATAAAGCACAAAATAAACTTCAGTTAGTGCTAAATACGGCTGCTAGAATCCTGACTAGAACCAAAAAATTTGATCATATTACTCCAGTGCTAGTCTCCCTACACTGGCTTCCTGTTAAAGCAAGGGCTGATTTCAAGGTTTTACTGCTAACCTACAAAGCATTACATGGGCTTGCTCCCACCTATCTTTCCGATTTGGTCCTGCCGTACATACCTACACGTACGCTACGGTCACTAGAATTTTTAAGCAAACAGCTGGAGGCAGAGCTTCATTTTTATAGAATGGTCTGCCTACCCATGTGAGAGACGCAGACTCGGTCTCAACCTTTAAGTCTTTACTGAAGACTCATCTCTTCAGTGGGTCATATGATTGAGTGTAGTCTGGCCCAGGAGTGTGAAGGTAAACGGAAAGGCTCTGGAGCAGCAAACCGCCCTTGCTGTCTCTGCCTGGCCGGTTCCCCTCTCTCCACTGGGATTCTCTGCTTCTATCGCTATTTTCAAGGGCTGAGTCACTGGCCTACTGGTGCTATCCCATGCCGTCCCTGGGAGGGGTGCGTCACTTGAGTGGGTTGAGTCACTGATGTGATCTTCCTGTCTGGGTTGGCGCCCCCCCTTGGGTTGTGCCGTGGTGGAGATCTTTGTGGGCTATACTCGGCCTTGTCTCAGGATGGTAAGTTGGTGGTTGAAGATATCCCTCTAGTGCTGTGGGGGCTGTGCTTTGGCAAAGTGGGTGGGGTTATATCCTTCCTGTTTGGCCCTGTCCGGGGGTATCATCGGATGGGGCCACAGTGTCTCCTGACCCCTCCGGTCTCAGTCTCCAGTATTTATGCTGCAGTAATTTATGTGTCGGGGGGCTAGGGTCAGTTTGTTATATCTGGAGTATTTCTCCTGTCTTGTCCGGTGTCCTGTGTGAATTTAAGTATGCTCTCTCTAATTCTCTCTTTCTTTCTCTCTCTCGGAGGACCTGAGCCCTAGGACCATGCCTCAGGAATACCTGGCATGATGACTCCTTGCTGTCCCCAGTCCACCTGGCCGTGCTGCTCCTCCAGTTTCAACTGTTCTGCCTGCCTGCGGCTATGGAACCCTGGCCTGTTCACCGGGCGTGCTACCTGTCCCAGACCTGCTGTTTTCAACTCTCTAGAGATAGCAGGAGCGGTAGAGATACTCTTAATGATCGGCTATGAAAAGCCAACTGACATTTACTCCTGAGGTGCTGACTTGCTGCACCCTCGACAACTACTGTGCTTATTATTATTTGACCATGCTGGTCATTTATGAACATTTGAACATCTTGGCCATGTTCTGTTCTAATCTCCACCTGGCATAGCCAGAAGAGGACTGGCCACCCCTCATAGCCTGGTTCCTCTTTAGGTTTTTTCCTAGGTTTTGGCCTTTCTAGGGAGTTTTTCCTAGCCACCGTGCTTCTACACCTGCATTGCTTGCTGTTTGGGGTTTTAGGCTGGGTTTCTGTACAGCACTTTGAGATATCAACTGATGTAAGAAAGGCTATATAAATACATTTGATTTGATTTTGAAATAAGTAAAGTTTCCAAAATTTCTAAAAACTGTTTTCCCTTCGTCATTATGGGGTATTGTGTAGATTGCTTAGGATTTTTAATTTTTTTAAAATTTTTTATTTTAGAATAAGGCATGTAGGCAGGTAACAAAATGTGGAAAAAGTCAAGGGGTCTGAATACTTTCCGAAGGCACTGTATGTTATGTCAAGAGAGAGGCTAGCATTTGACTGTTTTTACAGAGGTTTCTGTTGGGTGTGACCATTTGTGGTAATAAATCATTTGTGATCATACACAATACTTTGGCACTGTTTCCCCTCTCACCTCACCTTTCCTCTCCAGTCTCAGAGTGAGTCACGACTCCTTGAGCCAAACCCTCCATTCCCTCTCTTCCCGCCAACGAATCCCTTGCCCTTGCCCTTGTCATTGCCATGGAAACCTTGAGAAATACATTATGGACTCCCTCAGTCTCTTGAAATAGATCCAAGTGTGTGAGCTGTGTGACTGGAATGTCCACAGACTGTTAAACCGTTTTACATACCATGAACAATATGTGCATGTGAGTGACAATATCGACACACTGTTGTCAATGCAAGAGCCATATACAAATCTTGAAATATATTCATTGAAGCACCTTAGAATTTATTTTTGGGCACTTACTACCTTTTCAGATTAGCATGGGATGTGGTTATCAGTTGACCCTATTGCTTTCAAAACAGTTGACCTATTCATTCCAAACTTGCATCAGAGCGTGCTCTACTTAAGCAATAAGGCACGAGGGGGTGTGGAATATGGCCAATGTACAACGGCTGAGGGCTGTTCTTAGCACGACAGATCGTGGAGTGCCTGGACACAGCCCTTAGCAGTGGTATATTGGCCATACACCACAAACCCCCGAGGTGCCTTATTGCTATTATAAACTCGTTATCAATGTAATTAGAGCAGTAAAAATACATGATTTGTCATACCCATGGTATACGTTCTGATATACCACGGCTGTCAGCCAATCAGCATTCAGGGCTCTAACCACCCAGTTTGTAATAATCAATTTCTCACCTGCTCTAATCACCTTTCACCTTATTTGGCCTCAAAAGTGTCAGTGAAGTATTTATGACCACTCCTTTCTAATCTGTACATCAGGGAACAACACAGAGGATCCCTTTTCTACAGTCTGAAGAATCTCTGTCCCTCCCCGTGCAGTGCGCACACTATGATGATTACTTCATCAACTGTGTTTACCTCAGTTGTCTTAGGCTGGTATCTATTAGATAACCTCCTAGCTACAGGCTTACTGAAGAGTTCATCTCTCGGGATTGATTCTCGTGGACAGATGACACGGCAAGAATCTGTCAAGGCTCATGTAGAATTATGTGATTACGAGCAGCTGTAGTTGCTAGTTTTTCGTTTTTGCCATTGATTATTTGGATGAATCGGGATTGGGTGAAGGCAGTGCTTAAACTGGTGCAGTTATTTTCAAGCCATTGTGCAGATGATAAACGGTTTCCAAGGGTTTGTCCGAGAGTTTCCATTTGTGAGGAAGGAGACTTCACTTCCTTCCTTTGCACAAAGGTAATCACAATTGTTAATGGCATTCCAGCCAGAAGTTAAAGAGGAAATGACAATCTTTCGCAAGCATATTTGACTTCTGGCTAACCGAGATTACTGAAGAATTATCTAATTTGAAATCATGTAAAGTGGTCGTTTTACATACAGACCACTTTACAGAGAGATCATGTGGGCATTCAAGCTTTGTATGCAGTCAGCTCTGGGTAAAAGGGCAGTAAGAAATATCTCTCTCAACCTTTGACCCCCACATAGGACCCAGAAAGGGTGTGTCTAGGTCTGGGTGTGTCTGTGTATGTTGTGGAACTTGTGCAACTCCCTCAGGTCATAAGTGCTTTAATCCAATGAATTGTTTTAGAATAAGGGGGTGGAGATTGAATATCATTACCATAAATATGAGCAAAATAGGTGTTGAATAAAAGGATTTATTCAGTTGTGGTGCTTTCACAAACATTTTTCTTTATTGAGGACATCAGATGCTCTGTGGTGAAATATCAGTTCCAAGCAAAACCCAGACCACTTTCAATGTGCAAACACAACCATAATAGATTGATGTCAATATGGTGTTTATGTTTTGTTCGACTGTTGTTAAACTATTGTTCAATATTGTCATGTTTATTGTTGGTACTCAAGTAGCCATCGCTGACAATACATGTGCATGACCTAAGAGTTGTAAGGCCATTGTAAAGCAATTGCTCTGCACCATACTTCAAACTGCTGAAATGCGACCCCGTCTCTAAAATTGCACATACCCTTTTCTTACTGCACTTTCACCCATTTGTCTGGTTCTTAGATCCTGTTTGGAGACATAAGGTTAACCACATCCCCAACCTCAAGTTAAGGAAATAAATAACATGTGTATCAATGGAAAAGCATGGTCCTACAGCGCTGAGCCCGCTTGAACATGGCCTGCAAAATGGGTTTTTAACTCCAGTTTTGCTAAAACAATCTCTTTCTCTCTCCCATACGGGAGCATTTTCTGTTCAGTGAAAACAGACTCTTTATGTGAAAGATGTGTGTGGGGCTTTTGTTTGCTGCAATTTCTGCTGGTCTTTGAGGATCTTTCTTTCACTTTCATGAAACTCTGTGCTGTCCTGCAGTGATCCTTTTCTAAGGGCTTTTCCTCTCACTGCCTTCGCTGCCACACCCACTGTCGTTATGGCAACAGTGTTACCACAGATCACTGATGACTTTGCCAGATACTCTTGCCATACTCTTGCCATGGAAAGTTGAGGGATGTTGCCATGGATACTGGGATAAGTATAGCCATACAATGTGTAATCACTTGTGAGGATATACCGCAAAACTGCATGCATAGTGCATCATTTGTGACTAAAGTTTGCTTGACGATTTGAACAGTGCAAACTCATTCAAAGACATACAAATGCATGCAGCAAGGAAATGCCTGCAAATACAAAAATTGTAGTTCACCAACAAATGTAAATATTGACAGTACATCCTCCTGGCACACTTTCTATGCAGGAACACCTCCCCTTCCCATGAGACTAAACACACCTGTAGTCTACAGTTTGTGATTTTCTAGCCATCAGGTTTATGTAGTAAAATATTAAAGAAGTATGAATTAAAGTCCACTTCCTATTCCCTGTCCTTAATCAAACTCATTGATTTAGTTTATGTGTCTGTTATCATTTTTTATTTATTTATTTTTTTACATCTGGCAACAAAACATGGAGCTCTACAAAGGTAATCAACCAACTCTTCATTATCATCAATCCATTTCATCACATAATAAAAACATTATCTCAAATGTGAAAGTTGTATTCCAACCTCCTGATGCAAAAACAATAAGTAGTTCAGACCACAAATCATCATCTCAGAGCTGCCCAGACATATCATTCAGTAGGAGTTCAATAGGACTGGTTACAAAATCAGATTTTTCTATTGGATTCTATCTTATAGGATTTCTTTTTATAGGATCATATGCGATTCCAATTCAAGAATCCAGACTGGTTCCAAAATCTGCTAGGATTTTTCTACTAGGGATCTACCAGATATCATGAAAAATGTATTGACTTGCCTATAGAGAGGCAAATATACTACTGTTTAAAAGTTTGGGGCCACTTAGAAATGTCCTTGTTTTTGAAAGAAAATCATATTTTTTGTCCACTAAAATAACATTAAATTGATCAGAAATACAGTGTAGACATTATTAATGTTGTAAATGACTATTATAGCTGGAAACGGCAGATTTTTTATGGAATATCTACATAGGTGTACAGAGGCCCATTATCAGCATTAGCGAATTCAAGTTTATAATTTTAAAGGGCTAATTGATCATTAGAAAACCCTTTTGCAATTATGTTAGCACAGCTGAAAAATGTTGTTCTGATTAAAGAAGCAATAAAACTGGCCTTCTTTAGACTAGTTGAGTATCTGGAGCATCAGCATTGGTGGGTTTGATTACAAGCTCAAAATGGCCAGAAACAAAGAACTTTCATCTGTAACTCATCAGTTTATTCTTGTTCTGAGAAATGAAGGCTATTCCATGTGAGAAATTGCCAAGAAATTGAAGATCTCGAACAAACTGTGTACTACTCCCTTCACACAACAGCTCAAATTGTCTCTAACCAGAATAGACAGAGGAGTGGGAGGCCACGGTGCACAACTGAGCAAGAGGATAAGTACATTAGAGTGTCAGATCTCAGATTGGCAAATAAAAAGAAAATATTAAGACCGGCAAAAGAGCACAGACACTGGACAGAGGAAGATTGGAAAAAAGTGTAATGGACAGAAGAATCTACCTTTGGTGTTCGGATCACAAAAAAGAACATTCGTGAGATGCATACAAAATGAAAAGATGAAAGGAGTCCAACAGAGATTTACATGGTAATCAAAACATCATGCCAGGGTTAGCCTACATGAAACACAGCCCTTATTTTAAGTGTTTCTAAAATTCTCTATGGGAAAAATTAATGGTGGAAAAACTATTGGAACCATTTCCCTGTTTGACCGCTAGGTTTAATTTTATGGTTATTATTACACCTCCACTGTGGGGCTCTTTTGGCATCTGATTGGGGTGATAAAATCCTACAAAACCTATATGATAGATGTACTTTTAATCCATCTGTCTGAATATTTCAAGACATGGCACATGAGGGTGCAGTGAGATAGATACCTGATGGGTTAGAGGATACTTTTCTCATCAATCAGCTTGAAAAAGTACACTTAAAAATTGGAAGTCAACCAATCCTCTATCATTAACAATGTTGAATGTGTGTGGTTGACAGAAATGAAAAAGGTGCCGTTTGAGGCCATGTGGTGGAGAGTGGCTGTGTGAGCAGGTGGGTCTTGGCAGGGGTGATGTTGTGGATGTTTGTATGTAGATTTTTTATTTTGTAAAATAATATATATATATATATATATATACAGTGCCAGTCAAAAGTATGGACACACCTACTCATTCAAGGATTTTTCTTTATTTTTACTATTTTCTACATTGTAGAATAATAGTGAAGACATCAAAACTATGAAATAACACACATTTCTGTTTGAAAAGACTGATATTTCTGCCTGTTTTTGTGGGATGGAGTTTGTGACATCACCAGGTGGCAAATTAGTCAATAGACCAATAAGAAAGAGAGTTCCAAAACTTTCTGCTTTGCTAGCAAAATTATTGCTTGAGAAACTGCTCTATGCCAAGAAACTATTTTTGTTTCTTTTTGACCGTTGTTTTCTATTACAATCACAGTAAGCTACTTAATTGTAACCCAGGAATAATTTGATGTTGAGATTAAAAACTGCTGTATTGGACCTTTAAGGAAGAGTGTTCAAGTAAAACCTACATCAAGGCCCTCAAGATGTGGAAAACGTTCAATGTTATACAATCACAAAATTGACTCATATTGTCAATTTTATAAACCACTTTTCCACTGGTAGTGTATTTTCTTCCAAAATGTATACAAGGATTCTCACAAAATGAGCAACCTGCTTATTAGTCATCGTGAGGAGGGCTCTTCGAGAACATTAAGGTGAACAGATGTGGTTTATCCATAAACTGTAAGGGTTTATCACTGACTTTCAATACAGCTTATTGCATTACTGTGGTTAAAGTAACCTCATTTGAAGTTAGGAGGATAAGTTCTATGTTAAATAAATGGAAATGTAATTCTCCCCAGAGAGCATCAAATGTTGAAGTTTTACTTCTAGAAGCCTGTGGGACATTGAAAAGAAAAGCATAGTGGATGACTTTGGCTTCAAGCCTTGGATAGCATAAAGAGTATTTGACCGATCCCTCCAACTTTATTTCATAATAAATCACTATGCACTGACAGATCACTTTGGATGTTGGGTGTGTATGTGTCTGGGGTTGTGAACGGGGGCAGGTGCACTGCTGGCGAGTGTGCATATGTGTGTGTATCAACAACGTGGTCTTAGGGCAATTCGTATTATTCTGTATGTAAATCTGTGACACTCCATTTAGTATGATAAATTACTTTACGTTCGGTTACATTATGAATAGAATAGCTATCATACATATGGATTATAGGACATAGTGTCATACTTCTTACCCGTTCGCACAATAGTATATGAATTGGCTGAAGTAACTAATATAAATCTTGGAGGACGTATAGTATTATATGTCTTTCTCTGAGACCAGGTTGCTTGTTGCGCTGTAACAACAAAGGAGAACTGCAGGGTGTATTTACGTTGGAGCTCAGGGGAACTAACGGCAAATGTTAGGATCATTTACGTAAAAGGTTAGGAGAACTAAAATGACAAAGATTAGGTGAATTTAGGTAGCAGGTTAGGTGAATTGTGTTACATTTTAGAAGTAGGGTTAGGGGGAAGGGTTAGCTGAAATGCTACATGATACGTAAAGTATGTTTCGTATGCCTCTGAGACCAGCCTGGTATCAAAGAGGTACAATAATATTTTCAACAGGACTCTAAAATGTCCTATCAGTCATGACAGTTGCACCTTTTCTTATCGCTGAGCTAGTCCATTACTCATAGTGGTGATGCTCACAGACGTGTGAGAGATTCATTCATAAAAACAGCCGGTCTGTGAAGTAATCATAGGGTACAGTAGCTACCGTGAGATATCTTCTACAGACATGACTCACACATTGCACCTATCATGATGAAGGACAGTTGCCGAATCCCTTGGCACCTTGATATATATAGACATGGGAGGTGATATCTCTCTGTCTCTGGCTTCCCCACTACCTTCATTGCTTCCTACCCACCCACACACACACCTACTCACCCTAAGACCCTGACTATGAGACATACCCTACCATATAGTTGTTGTAAAATGTGCAGGTTCAGATTACAGGTTTCCGGAATGAGTGTTTCCCAACACTGTGTGTACTTACGCACATACAAACAAAGACATGCACTCTTGTCACCCATCGAGATTGTCTCACCACAATCCCATATTGAATCTGTGGGTGACAGTTGAGTGGCTGTGTCTTTAGCCTTTGGTCGTTACTAGTCACACTTTCTGTCTGTGAGGCACAGTCAACATGTGGTTGCCAATAGGTACATCTAGAAGACATGATTATAATTATACATTGTAATCCAGTAAATCATGTCTTGAAGCTGATGTCCCTGTAAAATGCTCAGAATCACATTCCAGAGAGATTAGCAGCATGTATTTTACAGTTCAATGTAATAATTAAAGACAACAGAAATTGATCAGAATACATTTTGTCTCAATGTTGAAATGAATGCACTGCATATTTGTCCGTGTTTTACGTTGTAGTTTGAGTAAATAAAGCAGGGAGGTGATGTTAGCTGGGGCGTATGCTTTCCAGCTAAATGATATTATAAGTATAATATGTGACCTCATGAGCTTGACATTTTTATTTGAGTTTTATTTCACCTTTTTTTTAACCAGGAAGGATAGTTGAGAACAAGTTCTCATTTACAACTGCGACCTGGCCAAGATAAAGCAAAGCAGTGCGACACAAACAACAACACAGAGTTACATATGGAATAAACAAACATGCAGTCAATAATACAATAGAAAAGGTCTATATACAGTGTGTGCAAATGAGGTAGGATAAGGGAGGTAAGGCAATAAATAGGCCATAGTGGCAAAATAATTACAATATAGCAGTTAAACACTGGAGTGATAAATGTGCAGAAGATGAGTGTGCAAGTAGAGATACTGGGGTGCAAATTAGCAAAATAAATCAAATAAATAACAGTATGGGGGATAAGGTAGTTGGATGGGCTATGTACAGGTGCGGTGATCTGAGAGCTGCTCGGACAGCAGGTGCTTAAAGTTTGTGAGGGAGATATGAGTCTCCAGCTTCAATGATTTTTGCAGTTAGTTCCATTGGCAGCAGAGAACTGGAAGAAAAGGCGGCCAAAGGAAGAATTGGCTTTGGGGGTTTGTATGTGTGTAAGTACACACAGTGCTTTGGGGGTTCATTAGAACGTGCGTTGAAGATGTCGTTCCCATAGCAACGATTAAAACATTCCCAAACCAGAAACCGTGGATTGATGGCAGCATTCGCGTGAAACTGAAAGCTCGAACCACTGCTTTTAATCAGGGCAAGGTGACCGGAAACATGACCGAATACAAACAGTGTAGCTATTCCCTCCGCAAGGCAATCAAACAAGCTAAGCGTCAGTATCGAGACAAAGTAGAATCTCAATTCAACGGCTCAGACACAAGAGGTATGTGGCAGGGTCTACAGTCAATCACGGATTACAAAAAGAAAACCAGCCCTGTCACGGACCAGGATGTCTTGCTCCCAGGCAGACTAAATAACTTTTTTGCCCGCTTTGAGGACAATACAGTGCCACTGACACGGCCTGCAACCAAAACATGCGGCCTCTCCTTCACTGCAGCCGAGGTGAGTAAAACATTTAAACGTGTTAACCCTCGCAAGGCTGCAGGCCCAGACGGCATCCCCAGCCGCGCCCTCAGAGCATGCGCAGACCAGCTGGCTGGTGTGTTTACGGACATATTCAATCGATCCCTATCCCAGTCTGCTGTTCCCACATGCTTCAAGAGGGCCACCATTGTTCCTGTTCCCAAGAAAGCTAAGGTAACTGAGCTAAACGACTACAGCCCCGTAGCACTCACTTCCGTCATCATGATGTGCTTTGAGAGACTAGTCAAGGACCATATCACCTCCACCCTACCTGACACCCTAGACCCACTCCAATTTGCTTACCGCCCAAATAGGTCCACAGACGATGCAATCTCAACCACACTGGCCTAACCCATCTGGACAAGAGGAATACCTATGTGAGAATGCTGTTCATCAACTACAGCTCGGCATTTAACACCATAGTACCCTCCAAGCTCGTCATCAAGCTCGAGACCCTGGGTCTCGACCCCGCCCTGTGCAACTGGGTACTGGACTTCCTGACGGGCCGCCCCCAGGTGGTGAGGGTAGGCAACAACATCTCCACCCCACTGATCCTCAACACTGGGGCCCCACAAGGGTGCGTTCTGAGCCCTCTCCTGTACTCCCTGTTCACCCACGACTGCGTGGCCACGCACGCCTCCAACTCAATCATCAAGATTGCGGACGACACAACAGTGGTTGGCTTGATTACCAACAACGACGAGAGGGCCTACAGGGAGGAGGTGAGGGCCCTCGGAGTGTGGTGTCAGGAAAATAACCTCACACTCAACATCAACAAAACTAAGGAGATGATTGTGGACTTCAGGAAACAGCAGAGGGAACACCCCCCTATCCACATCGATGGAACAGTAGTGGAGAGGGTAGCAAGTTTTAAGTTCCTCGGCATACACATCACAGACAAACTGAATTGGTCCACCCACACAGACAGCATCGTGAAGAAGGCGCAGCAGCGCCTCTTCAACCTCAGGAGGCTGAAGAAATTCGGCTTGTCACCAAAAGCACTCACAAACTTCTACAGATGCACAATCGAGAGCATCCTGGCGGGCTGTATCACCGCCTGGTACGACAACTGCTCCGCCCACAACCGTAAGGCTCTCCAGAGGGTAGTGAGGTCTGCACAACGCATCACCGGGGGCAAACTACCTGCCCTCCAGGACACCTACACCACCCGATGTTACAGGAAGGCCATAAAGATCATCAAGGACAACAACCACCCGAGCCACTGCCTGTTCACCCCGCTATCATCCAGAAGGCGAGGTCAGTACAGGTGCATCAAAGCTGGGACCGAGAGACTGAAAAACAGCTTCTATCTCAAGGCCATCAGACTGTTAAACAGCCACCACTAACATTGAGTGGCTGCTGCCAACACACTGACTCAACTCCAGCCACTTTAATAATGGGAATTGATGGGAAATGATGTAAAATATATCACTAGCCACTTTAAACAATGCTACCTAATATAATGTTTACATACCCTACATTATTCATCTCATATGTATACGTATATACTGTACTCTATATCATCTACAGCATCTTTATGTAATACATGTATCACTAGCCACTTTAACTATGCCACTTTGTTTACATACTCATCTTATATGTATATACTGTACTCAATACCATCTATTGTATCTTGCCTATGCCGCTCTGTACCATCACTCATTCATATATCTTTATGTACTGTACATATTCTTTATCCCCTTACACTTGTGTGTATAAGACAGTAGTTTTGGAATTGTTAGTTAGATTACTTGTTGGTTATTACTGCATTGTCGGAACTAGAAGCACAAGCATTTCGCTACACTCACATTAACATCTGCTAACCATGTGCATGTGACAAATAAAATTTGATTTGATTTGACCAGTGAGATATACCTGCTGGAGCGCGTGCTACGGGTGGGTGCTGCTATGGTGACCAGTGAGCTGACATACGGCGGGGATTTACCTTGCAAAGACCTGGAGCCAGTGGGTTTGGCAACGAATATGAAGCGAGGGCCAGCCAACGAGAGCATACAGGTCGCAGTGGTGGGTAGTATATGGGGCTTTGGTGACAAAACGAATGGCACTGTGATAGACTGCATCCAATTTGTTGAGTGGAGTGTTGGAGGCTATTTTGTAAATGACATCCCCGAAGTCAAGGATCGGTAGGATAGTCAGTTTTACGAGGGGATGTTTGGCAGCATGAGTGAAGGATGCTTTGTTGCTAATAGGAAGCCGATTCTAAATTTTATTTTTGGATTGGAGATGCTTAATGTGAGTCTGGAAGGAGAGATTACTGTCTAACCAGGCACCTAGGTATTTTAAGTTGTCCACATATTCTAAGTCAGAGCCGTCCAGAGTAGTGATGCTGGACAGGCGGGCAGGTGTGGGCAGCGATTGGTTGAAGAGCATGCATTTAGTTTTCCTTACATTTTAGAGCAGTTGGAGGCCATGGAAGGAGAGTTGTATGGCATTGAAGCTTGTCTGGAGGTTAGATAACACAGTGTCCAAAGAAGGGCCAGATGTATACTGAATGGTGTTGTCTGCGTAGAGGTGGATCAGAGAATCACCAGCAGCAAGAGGGACATCATTGATGTATACAGAGAAAAGAGTCAGCCCGAGAATTGAATCCTGCGGCACCCCCATAGAGACTGCCAGAGGTCTGGAAAACAGGCTCTCCGACATGATGCAAGTCAAACTGAGGAGAGAGACTGCTCTATTCGTCATAATATGGTTCCCGGTCTGAGAATTAACGACAGTAACAACAGTTTAGAAAAGTTACTATTACTGTGCATTTTCCTTTAAAGCTAGAATCCTTAGTTACTACACCCATTTTTGGACTATAATATATATATATATATATATATATATATATATATATATATACACACACACACACATACAGCATCATTTGTTTTTCAATAGGACAATGACCCAACACACCTCCAGGCTGTGTAAGAGCAATTTGACCAAGAAGGAGAGTGATCGAGTGCTGCATCAGATGACCTGGCCTTCACAATCACCTGACCTTAACCCAATTCAGATGGTTTGGGATGAGTTGGACTGCAGAGTGAAGGAAAAGCAGCCAACAAGTGCTCAGCATATGTGGGAACTCCTTCAAGACTGTTGGAAAAGCATTCCTCATGAAGCTGGTTGAGAGACTGCCTAGAGTGTGCAAAGCTGTCATCAAGGCAAAGGGTGAGTACTTTGAAAATTCTCAAATATATTTTGATTTGTTTAACACTTTTTTGGTTACTACATGATTCCATATGTGTTATTACATAGTTTTGATGTCTTCACTATTATCCCACAATGTCGAAAATAGTAAAAATAAAGAAAGTAGTAGTTGTGTCCAAACTTTCGAGTGGTACTGTATATATAAGGGTAATGAATAGTTTACTTGCCAAACCTTAGTGGATAGTTTTACTCAAACAGGCATTTTCTAACTTCCTGCAAGTTGGCCCAAATTATAGTGCCCAGGGGTCTGATCTAAGCTGACTGTTGAATTTAAAGAGATCCATTTAGATCTTTTCAACACGTAGTTATTGTTGATTCTCTGTCACATACAAAGCAGGGCTTGGGGTTAGCTCTCTAAACTAAAACATGTGTCATTTCTAGTACCGTAGCTAGACCTTTCCTGTTACCTTAGCTGCAGACAGCCTTCAGCCACAGACTGACAGTGGTATTCTGTAAAGCCTTGTCATGTCTTACCCCATAATGTGTTATCATAAGCCTCTTATCTTATTCACGATCATGTGTACAAGCGTGTAGGAGTGGTGCTTATACCTGCAGGAGGGTGTTTTTCTAGGTGTGTGTGCCTGTGTGCTGTGTGCATGCCTGTCTGTGTATACATGCACATGCTATGTGTGTCTGATCCTGTTGGTGTCTATGCATGTTTGTGTGATTGCATCTAGGTTATGTCCATTGGCATCAGGTCTGTATGTTTTCCTCCTTGCATTTTTGTATAAAGATAGTATGTGGCCCTGTTTGAGCTTTGCTCTGGGTTCTCATCTGTGCTCAAGTGTGTCTGTGTGTTTGCACGAGTACAACACAATGTGTAGTGCAGCTTAATTGCAGTATTTACATTGTGCAGCTCTAATGTTTAGGTGTAGATTGAGGGTCTCAGAGCACACTCTTCTAATGAGGTTTGGTTAGTGATAGAGTGGGGTGTGCCATGGCTGCTACTTACTACTCACATAATAGTAATGATTTGGGATGTATGGCTATTGGCTACTATTTAAATGACATGCACAAAATGGAATAGCATTGTTTATCTAGACACTATAGAGGTGCAATGCATTAATCAGTTTGAAGATCTGTTTATGAGTAAATAGAAATTCAGTTTTCTGTATTGCCTTGGGAGTGTCCCTCAGGAGAGTTTTGCTGATATGTGTGGGAGGGGCTCTTACATCCCCTATAGGTAGGCAGGCCAAAGCAGCAAACATGCATATCAATCATCAGGTCTGAAGTGTGAACCATGTTCCTTAAGGAGGTGAGAGAGTGGACAAAGCTAGACATTTCTGTTGAATGTCTACCAACTTGAGAAGTTAAAATGGTGACAAACCTGTCTGTGTGTACTGTACATGCACATAGACTTTGTAGAGGATAGAGAAGCTATTTTTGAAGTGTGCAGTTCTTACTGGCAACTTCTTGGCATGGGAGCACTCAAAAGCTGATAGGTGTGTCAGTTAGAACGAGATCCATAATGTTGACAGAAACCTTTGGGTGGACTGTAGACTGTACCTCAATTTCATCCTCCTTGCCCTGAGAAGTATGTATCTACTCAGCACCTTAGCAGAAATGAAGTTTTGGACATTGCCATGAGCCAAAGGTAATAAAGTAAAACACAATAGCGAAGCAAAACAGGAGGCACTCACGGAAGGGAAATGAAATGGTCTGACTCATTCCCCAAAGGCTGCTTCTGTTTAAGAAAGCAACATTTGAACATTTTAGTTCTAGCCCTCAATTTCTGGATCTGTAGTGCTCAGCTCACCACTCATGGAGGTTATTATATCCTGAGCGGATAAGGATTTTACTACTCCTTTCCACAGAGGTGCAGACTTATTACGTGCTGCCTGGCTGCTTATAAACTTGCCAAAAAGAGCCCGTAACCAGAAACAAGGGGCTGTGTAAAACAAAGAAATAGGTGAGGAAAGTCAGCACACGTGCAATGCACTTGGGCAAATATTTCCCCTGTGTTGCTCGCGTTGCCAACCCGATTTTTTCCCCCGTGGATCAAGCTAGCATGGGCCAGGAGTCCAGCAACACCAGAGCCTTTTGTCCAGGCCTGTTTTACAGCAGGGAGGACTGGGGAGCTTTAGGTCTGTGTGAAAAGCTTGCAGGGATGATGGCAGGGGATAGGAATGCACTGAAACGGGCATACAGAGAGGAGGAGAGCGGGTGAGGGGTTGGAGAGGTGGAGTTAGAGGGCAGTAACTAACGAGCAGCGTTGCTGTGGAACAGATGCAGCAGAAATAAAGATTAATAGGCTTCAGGAAAAACATGTGAGGTGTTCAATTCCTCACTTCTTCTGTCCACAACCCATAATCCAGCTAAAATGAGACATTTTATCCGCTACAGTCTACCTCACCTGTGACCTTGTGTTAAATGTGCCTGAGAGAATGAGAATATTAATTCTTCATACACACTATCTTGTTACGCCCAGTTGAATGTTAAAGAATGCTGAATGCTGAATTCTTATCTCATTGTTCTTTCACTCAGCACTCCCACACTGTTCTGATAGTGAGCTGCTTTGGTTATTCTCAGAGAAGGAACACTCCCTGCACAATCATTTTGTCAGGCATTTGGAGTGAATTATGAAGAGACTTGGCCTGTGGTTAGCGTTGCTGGAGGGGTTAAGTGTGTGGGAGGGGCCTCAAGGGAGAGAGGAGAGCAAGTTTATTGTGTTACCCAGTCCAGACTATCTGGGGACAAATGTGTGTTGTGTGTCCCACATCTGCATCTGCTCTGATTGCGTAACACCCAAAACAGGCCAAACCCAGATAAGAAATGTAATACGTTTCTTCCCAACTCAATATTCACACATATCCTGTCCTTCTGGTCAGTTAGATCTTGTTGTCTGTAAAATCAGCTGATGGATAGGTCAGCTGGAGTCCATGTTTACACACGGTGTTATCTTAAGAAGTGGTCACAAAGTAAATCCTCAGAACATGGGGCTCTTTTAGGTTGTTTCCCAGTTGATATTTAGAGCATTTATCAATGTCCGGCTGTGGGGTGACCTGTATCCCTGCATGGTGCTTGGAACAAACACTGTTTTGCCAGTTTTCCAATGGGTTCAGATAAGTTGTTCTTTTATTTGATTACATTGAGAACGTATGACAAGCATTGTGCAGAGGACTAGTACTCTAGGTCTTTGTACGGTGAAATTAGTATATTTGGATGTGTTAACATGAGATTCAGGACATCTTGTTTTCCTGCCTAGCATGATTATGTCAATTGACCCAAGTGGGGAATTAGTATTCATAGTCATATACTATGTCATAAAATGTTACTTCAGTAAATGATGGGTCAACAGAAAATGCAAGCCCTTAACCAACAATGCAGTTTTAAGAAAGATAAGAGTTAAGAAAATATTTACTAGATAAACTAAAGTAAAAAAATAAAAGAGCAACATCAAAATAACAATAACGAGGCTATATACAGGGGGTACCGAGTCAATGTGTTGGGAACAGGTTAGTCGAGGTAGTTGAGGTAATATGTACATCTAGGTAGAGGTAAAGTGACTATGCATACATAATAAACAGCGAGTAGCAGCAGCATCAAAAAGGGGGGGGGGGGGTCAATGCAAGTAGTCTGAGTAGCCATTTGATTAGCTCTTCAGCAGTCTTAAGGCTTGGTGGTAGAAGCTGTTAAAAAGCCTTTAGGACATAGACTTGGTGCTCCGGTACCGCTTGACGTGCGGTAGCAGCTAGAACAGTCTATGACTACGGTGGCTGGAGTCTTTGGCAATTTTTAGAGCCTTCCTTTGACACCACCTGGTATAGAGGTCCTGGATGGCAGGAAGCTTGGCCCCAGTAATGTACTGGGCCGTAGGCGCTACCCTCTGTGGGTCCTTGAGGATCTGAGGACCCATGCCAAATCTTTTCAGTCTCCAGAGGGGGAATAGGCGTTGTTGTGCCCTCTTCATGACTGTCTTGGTAAGTTTGGACCATGATAGTTTGTTGGTGATGTGGACGCCAAAGAACTTGAAGCTCTCAACTCGCTCCACTACAGTGCTGTCGATGAGAATGTGGACGTGCTCGGCCCTCCTTTTCCTGTAGTCCACGATCATCTTCTTTGTCTTGATCACATTGAGGGATAAGTTGTTGTCCTGGCACCACACTGTCAGGTCTTTGACCTCCTCCCTATAGGCTGTCTCATCATTGTCAGTGATCAGGCCTACCACTGTGGTGTCGTCGCACCTGGGTTTGTGTGTTGATGCACCCTACCCTGCCCTGAGAACAATGAGCTGAATCTATCTTCAAAAACATATACACTCAAGTACTTGTGGTTGTCAGAAAAATTACATACTCCTATAAAGACAACAACTGACAACCTGATTTGTGTAACTTATTTTTATTTTTAACCTTTATTTAACTAGGCAAGTCAGTTAAGAACAAATTCTTATTTACAATGACGGCCTACCAGGAAACATTGCCTTGTTCAGAACAACCGGTTTTTACCTTGTCAACTCAGGGATTCGATACAGCAACCTTTCGGTTACTGACCTAACGACGCTCTTACCACTAGGCTACCCGCTGCCCCAGATTGTTCTCATGGAGGCCTATTGTTCTGTTACATTCAAGTGTATTTTAATTAGCATTTGTTTTGTATCCAGGAAAAATTATGGGATTCCAGATCCAGGAAAGGAGGGGTTAACTAGCAGGACCGACTGGTCTATCTGACAGCAGAGGCCTCCTGGCTAACCTCAGGAGACTAATGGGGGAGAATCTGGGGTCACGGAGCAAGAGAGAGGAGGCACTGAAAGAGTAAAACAAGGCAAATGGTGCAGGTTATTAACACACACAGAGAGAGAGAGAGCGAGAGCGAGCTACAGGATATTTCTTTCCACAGGGCCGTGGGGTGAGACAGGGATACAGCTTAAACCCCAGCCTCTAACATATATACCAACTAATTGGCGAAGGCACTAAAAAAGTCTGCAACACCCTCACCCAACACCGTCACCCTACTAGAATCTGAAGTCAAATGTCTACTGTTTGCTGATGATCTGGTGCTTCTGTCACCAACCAAGGAGGGCCTACAGCAGCATCTAGATCTTCTGAACAGATTCTGTCAGTCCTGGGCCCTGACAGTAAATCTCAGTAAGACAAAAATAATGGTGTTCCAAAAATGGTCCAGTTACCAGGACCACAAATAGAAATTCCATCTAGACATCTAGCCCTAGAGCACACAAAAAACTATACATAACTCGGCCTAACATCAGTGCCACAGGGAACTTCCACAAAGCTGTGAACGAGCTGAGAGACAAGGTAAGAAGGGCCTTCTATGCCATCAAAAGGAACATAAAATTCAATATACCAATTAGGATCTGTCTAAAAAAACGTAAATCAGTTATAATTCACAAAATGGGTCAAACACCAAATTGAGACTGTCTATGCAGAATTCTGCAAAAATACTGTATCCTCAGTGTTAAAACACCAAATATTGCATGCAGAGCAGAATTAGGCCAATACACTCTAATTATCAAAATCCAGAAAAGAGCTGTTGAATTCTACAACCACCTAAAAGTAAGCGATTCCCAAACCTTCCATAACAAAGCCATCACCTACCTGGAGAAGAATCCCCTAAGCAAGCTGGTCCCGGGGCTCTGTTCACAAACACAAACAGACCCCACAGAGCTCCACGACAGCAACACAATTAGACCCAACCAAATCATGAGAAAACAAAAGATAATTACTTGACACATTGGAAATAATTAACAAAAAACTGAGCAAACTAGAATGCCATTTGGCCCTAAAAAGAGAGTACACAGTGGCCTGACCACTGTGACTGACCCAAACTTAAGGAAAACTTTGACTATGTACAGACTCAGTGAGCATTGCCTTGCTATTGAGAAAGGCTCTCGTAGGCAGACCTGGCTCTCAAGAGAAGACAGGCTATGTGCACACTGTCCACAAAATGAGGAGGAAACTGAGCTGCACTTCCTAACCTCCTGCCAAATGTATGACCATATTAGAGACACATATTTCCCTCAGATTACACAGATCCACAAAGAATTTGAAAACAAACCCAATTTTGACATACTCCCATATCTACTGGGTGAAATCCCACAGTGTGACATCACAGCAGCAATATTTGTGACCTGTTGCCACAAGAAAAGGGCAACCGGCGAAGAACAAACACCATTGTAAATACAACCCATATTTATGTTTATTTATTTTCCCTTTTGTACTTGAAGTATTTGCACATCGTTACAACGCTGTACACAATATGACATTTGAAATGTCTTTATTCTTTTGTAACTTCTGTGAGTGTAATGTTTACTGTTCATTTTTATTGTTTATTTCACTTTTGTTTGTTACTTACTTCACTTGCGTTGGCAACGTTAACATATGTTTCCCATGCCAATAAAGCCCTAGAATTGAGTTGAGAGAGAGGGTACAGCAGTACAATAGTGGGGGGAGCTTACAGGTCTGTAATTTTCTGTTGATTTTTTTTATTTAACCTTTATTTAACTAAGCATGTATTGATAATGAGGCGGAGGTGATGAAATACAAGTCAGTTAAGAACAAATTCTTATTTACAATGACGGCCTACCCCGGCCAAACCCAGACAATGCAGGGCCAATTGTGTGCTGCCCTATGGGACTCCCAATCACAACCAGATGTGATACTGCCTCTTGCACTGAGATGCAGTGCCTGAGACCACTGCAACACTCGCATAATGTCAAAAAAAGTCTGCTTTGAAACAAGAAACCCATGTGAGGCCTCTACAAAGAAAACCATGTGAGGAAACGAGTGCAAAGAAAAAAGAGCGGAGACTAGAGAGACCCCGTCATTGTGCTTACCTGTTCTTTACCTACTATACCTTGTAGCCTACCTGTTCACAGAACACCTACCCTCTTCTGCCCCCTACTGAAGTTTAAGAAAACAATGTTGCCCTGCACAGTGGCTGTTGAATGTGAAACTATCTATGACATGAAGTAAGATACAGCCTTAGACCCTTGGCACTTGTATTACTATTTAGCCGCACAGTGCGTATCCACTTGGTTTTTCATCCCTGTTCGCCAGTGATTAGACAAGATAAAATGTCTCTTCTGCAAAGGGTTCGATACTGTATCTAATGTTGACCACTGAGTCAATCACAACTGACCCATTTCCCTGGAAACCCATGTTTACACCTCTCATTTCAAGAAAGCGCCATTGACTCAGGCATGTGTGACTAAGTAGATGTATTCCTTACCTAACAGCTGCACGTTCCATCTACACACGTCTGAAGTTTCCTGCTCTTCACTTAAATGTTTTAACCATATAAAGCAATGTGGGAAAATTAATCATAGGAGGTTTTCTGGGTGTATTGACAAACCAAACAGAAACCTCCAGAAATCGAAATGACCTTGCATTGTCACATCTCTTGTGAAATACGCGAGTGGACTGTTGAATAGATATATGTAGCAATAAATAGAGAGGAGAGAAGAGTATGAAATGGGCATAGAGAGAAGAAGTCAGTCGAGAAATAAATTAACGGGACAGGTCATGGCCTTCCTTCCAATGTTACGCTGATATTGTTCGACAGAAAGCTGTGCTTCTTGCCGACGACTCTGCTCAGTTCTTATGTCTCGTCATGTTTCCACCATGGGATACGGGGTCAGAAGGAACAAATTCCTACATTGCAGCTAAAGGGTCAGCTAGAAAGAGAGAGAGACAGAAACACATTAAAGAGAGAGAGAGAGACAGAGACACATTGAAGAGAGAGAGACAGAGACACATTAAAGAGAGAGAGGGGAGAATGAAATAAGAGAGGCAGTGACGGGCAAAAGGGAGGGAGATCTTTTTGGGGCACTGAACTGCAGCCGGTTCTGCTTTTTCCACAGAGTGTGTTCATTGGTCATATGATGCTGCCACTCCCATGTCAAAAGGCCAGAGGTTAAGCAATTCATTTTTTGGTTGCTATTTTGATAGAGGCACCACATTTCACACATAGATAGGGAATGTCTAAAGAAGCATTTTTGGCTATAGTACCATCCCAGATTTTGTCCATTACCACCCTGACGGTCATTTCCAAATATGGCTGCCAACCAGGTCCATTTGGCCAGGTTGGACAGGAGTCACATGGCCATATCCCCATACATAATTGGTATATACAGCCCAATGACGGCTTAAAATGCTTGATGGGGTCTGGAGAACACAATTAAATGGTCTGAATATGCTACATACATTCCCCTACGTATTTATTTGGACAATGAAGATACAACTTTTAGTTCTATACTCCGGCATTTTGGATTTGAGATCAAATTCATATGAGGCGACAGTACAGAACGTCACGTTTATTTTGAGGGTATATTAATATATACTGTATTTGTTTTACTATTTAGTTTCTGAACACTTCTACATGAATGTGGATGCTACTGTGATTATGGATAATCATGAATTAATCGTGAAAAATGAACCCCCCCAAACCTCCCAAACCTATTGGTAATGGTGAGAGGTTAGCATTTCTTGGGGGTATGATCATTGAGCCTCTATCTGCCTTTCTCACTAGTCATTATCCGCAAAACATATTATTTTATTAATATTTACAATAAAAGTTACTCCAAAATGACACAAAATGACACATTATTTGCCACTAATATCTATTGGGCACAACATCATCTGAAACACAATCAAAACAAACTGCAAATGCATCCAACAAATGTGTATAGTCAAGCTTGATGTAATCATTGAGTACTAGGAATATGGGACCAAATACTAAATGTTTGACTCATTTAACATACATATGAGTTAACTTGTCCAAAAACGTATGCAACCTTTAAACAACGGGGGGATGCTTTCGTTTCTAAACGGGAAAACAGATGAAAATGCCCTCAAATAAAGTAGATATTCTGTATTGTCGCCTCATATGAAACATTGATCTTTTGAGTATAGAGCCAAATTAAAGGTTTTACTGTAGCTTCACTGTCCAAATAAACATGTAGGGGGGTGTATATGTATTCTTCAAAAACGTAGTAGAAAAGTGGAGACAAAAGTGCCCAAAATTACAGTTTTTTGGTAATTTTCTTAATCTCTAGTTCTAGTAATTTTACATGTAAACACTACAAGTTATATTAGGTGTTCCCTGAAGTCTACTGATTAAAATTATGCGTAATATCATCAAAATCAAATCAAATTATATTGGTCACATACACATGGTTAGCAGATGTTAATGCGAGTGTAGCGAAATGCTTGTAGTTCTAGTTCCGACCGTGCAGTAATATCTAACAAGTAATCTAACAATTTCACAACAACTACCTTATACACACGCAAGTGTAAAGGAACGAATAAGAGGTTGAAGAGGTTGAAGAGGCGCTCTTCACCACACTGTCTGTGTGGATGGACCATTTCAGTTTATCCGTGATGTATAAGCCGAGGAACCTAAAACTTTCCACCTTCTCCACTACTGTCCCATCGATGTGGATAGGGGGATGCTCCCTCTACCGTTTCCTGAAGTCCACGATCATCTCCTTTGTTTTGTTGATGTTGAGTGTGAGGTTATTTTCCTGCCACCACACTCCGAGGGCCCTCACCTCCCTGTAGGCCGTCTCGTCATTGTTGGTAATCAAGCCTAACACTGTAGTGTCGTCTGCAAACTTGATGATTGAGTTGGAGGCGTGCATAGCCACGCAGTCATGGGTGATCAGGGAGTACATCATATTACATGATGTGTGAATTTTAAAAAAAATGGATAAACTTGATCTTAATTATAATCCCATAGGAATGCATTATATCCTGCAGAGACAGGTCACCCATTTTCACAAAATGTCTTTGTGATGACACCATTCAACCTTTACAAAAAGCTAGCTATAGTCTAGCTATACAGCACAGGAGGTTGGTGGCACCTTAATTCGGTAGGACGGGCATGTAGTAATGGCTGGAGCGGAATAAGTGGAAAGGTATCACGCCATTCCATTTGCTCCATTCAAACCATTATTATGAGCTGTCCTCCCCTCAGCAGCCTCCACTGCTATCGTTCCATTGTAGATTTAACCTATTATATTTTAAAAGGGACCAGTATTCCAAAGTGGCCGCCAACCAGCTTCATCTGTTCTTATTGGGCAGGAGTCAAAAGACTATTTGTTTCATCAGACGAGAGGACATTTCTCCAAAAAGTACAATCTTTGTCCCCATGTGCAGTTGCAAACCGTAGTCTGGCTTTTTTATGGCAGTTTTGTAGCAGAGGCTTCTTCCTTGCTGAGTGGCCTTTCAGGTTATGTCAATATAGGACTGGTTTTACTGTGGATAGAGATGCTTTTGTACCTGTTTCCTCCAGCATCTTCACCAGGTCTTTTTCTGTTGTTCTGGGATTGATTTGCACTTTTCATACCAAAGTACGTTCATCTCTAGGAGACAGAATTACTTCTCCTTCTTGAGCGGTATGACAGCTGCGTGGTCCCATGATGTTTATACTTGCGTAGAATTGTTTGTACAGATTAACGTGGACCCTTCAGGCATTTAGAAATTGCTCCCAAGGATGAACCAGACTTGTGGAGGTCTACAATGTTTTTCTGAGGTCTTGGATGATTTCTTTTGATTTCCCCATGATGTCAAGCAAAGAAGCACTGAGTTTGAAGGTAGGCCTTGAAATACATCCACAGGTACACCTCCAATTGACTCACAGGATATCAATTAGCCTATCAGAAGCATCTAAAGCCATGACATCCTTTTCTGGAATTTTCCAAGCTGTTTAAAAGGCACAGTCAAATTAGTGTATGTAAACATCTGACCGTCTGGAATTGTGATATGGCTTAAGGACAACAAAGTGAAGATACTGGAGTGGCCATCACAAAGCCCTGACCTCAATCCTATAGAAAATGTTTGGGCAGAACTGAAAAAGCATGTGCGAGCAAGGAGGCCTACAAACCTGACTCAGTTACACCAGCTCTGTCAAGAAGAATGGGCCAAAATGTACCCAACTTATTGTGGGAAGCTTGTGGAAGGCTACCCGAAATGTTTGACCCAAGTTAAACCATTTAACCTGTTGTGACACCCCATCCCGTGAACGGGACCGTTGTCATCATCTGACACTAATTAGCATAACGCAACGGACATAAATCTTTCTAGAAAATATTCCTATTCATGAAAATCACAAGTGAAATATATTGGAACACAGCTTAGCCTTTTGTTAATCACCCTGTCATCTCAGATTTTCAAAATATGCTTTACAGCCAACGCTAGACAAGCATTTGTGTAAGTTTATCATAGCCTAGCATAGCATTATGCCTTGCTAGCAGCAGGCAACCTTGTCACGGAAATCAGAAAAGCAATCAAATTAAATCGTTTACCTTTGATGAACTTCGGATGTTTTCACTCACGAGACTCCCAGGTAGACATCCAAAGTTCATTTTCTACCAAAATATTCTTTTTGTAGGCGAAATAGCTCCGTTTGTTCTTCACGTTTGGCTGAGAAATCGCCCGAAATTGCGGTCACCACAACTCCGAAAAATATTCCAAATTAGCTCCATAATAGCAACAGAAACATGGCAAACGTTGTTTAGAATCCATCCTCAAGGAGTTTTTCTAATATCTATTCGATAATATATCCGTTGGGACAACGGATATCGTTTTTCCCTAGGACCGATTGGAATAATGGCTACCTCTGTATTTTACTCGAGAATCTCTCTCGGAGCCACCATGTGACCACTTACGCAATGTGGCCGCCTATGGCTATTCTTCAACAGAAATGCGTAAAACTACGTCACAATGCTGTAAACACCTTGGGGAATACGTAGAAAGCGTAAGCTCGTTGATGGTACATTCACAGCTGAATAGGGAGTCATTGGAACGCAGCGCTTTCAAAACCTGGGGCACTTCCGGATTGGATTTTTCTCAGGCCTGCAACATCAGTTCTGTTATACTCACAGACAAAATCTTTACAGTTTTGGAAACGTTAAGAGTGTTTTCTATCCAAAGCTGTGAATTATATACATATTCTAGTATCTTTTCCTGACAAAATATCCCGTTTAAAACGGGACCTTTTTTTTTCAAAAAATGAAAATACTGCCCCCTAACTTCTGATCCACTGGGAATGTGATGAACGAAATAAAAGCTGAAATAAATAATTCTCTACTATAATTCTGACATTTCACATTCTTAAAATAAATTGGTGATCCTAACTGACCTAAGACAGGTAATATTTTCTAGGATTAAATGTCAGTAATTGTGAAAAACAGAGTTTAAATGTATTTGGCTAAGGTGTATGTAAACTTCCGACTTCAACTGTATGCTGACTGTATTAATATGGGCTAGTTTCAGCCCTTTCCTGGGTAGCTTATCAGAGAGACATAATATTGAAAAGAGCAGACAAAGCAAGAGAAAAAAATATACATTCAGCAGTCCATTAATCAATTAGTTTATGTGTGTGCTGCGGGGTTGAGGCTACGAACCCGTGGGCTTGGCTCTCTCATCCCTTCCAGGCTTCTGGGAGGGATGATGGACAATGAGCCTGACGTAGTGGATGTACGCAATGTCCTCACACGCTCTGAAAGGTTTCATGACTGGGATCAGTTCTTTCCTCTTCTGGCGCACTGCTTCAGGATAGTCCTCGTTGAGGAAGATATACATTGATCTCAAGTTATTGGCTCTTTCCAGAACAGCTACCATGTCCTTGAACCTCAGGAACTTGACCACTATCGGGCTGGGCCGATGGTTGAACAAGTTGAGGGGATTCAATTACTTGGAGTTAACTTAGATTGTAAACTGTCATGGTCAAAACAAATAGATTCAATGGTTGTAAAGACGGGAGCGGTTTGTCCGTAATAAAGAGGCTCTAGTTTGATCTTATCTTGATTATTGACCAGTCATATGGTCAAGTGCTGCAAAGAAAGACCTAGTTTTAAGCTGCAGCTGGCCCAGGACAGAGCCGCACGTCTTGCTTTTCATTGTAGTCAGAGGGCTAATATTAATACTATGCATGAACATTTATTTTGGCTAAGTGTTAAGGAAAGACTGACTGTGTCACTTCTTGTTTCTTAAGAAACATTAATGTGTTGTAAATTCCAAATAGTTTTCATAGTCAACACACAGCACTGACACACACACTTACCCCACCAGACATGCCACCAGTGGTCTTTTCAGGTAGAAAACAAATTTAAGGAAAGGGATAGTATTATACAGAGTCAGGAGTGCATGGAACTCCTTCCGTCTTATATAGCGCAAGTGAACAGCAAACCTGGCTTAAAAAAATAAAGCAACGCCTCTCCCCCATGTGACCTACTTGTTGTGTATATGTACTGACATGTACAGTGCCTTGCGAAAGTATTCGGCCCCCTTGAACTTTGCGACCTTTTGCCACATTTCAGGCTTTATAAATGCACCTGCACTGTGATAGTCTCAGAGGTCCGTTAAAAGCGCAGAGAGCATCATGAAGAACAAGGAACACACCAAGCAGGTCCGAGATACTGTTGTGAAGAAGTTTAAAGCCGGATTTGGATACAAAAATATTTCCCAAGCTTTAAACATCCCAAGGAGCACTGTGCAAGCGATAATATTGCAATGTAAGTAGTATCAGACCACTGCAAATCTACCAAGACCTGGCCATCCCTCTAAACTTTCAGCTCATACAAGGAGAAGACTGATCAGAGATGCAGCCAAGAGGCCCATGATCACTCTGGATGAACTGCAGAGATCTACAGCTGAGGTGGGAGACTCTGTCCATTGGACAACAATCAGTCGTATATTGCACAAATCTGGCCTTTATGGAAGAGTGGCAAGAAGAAAGCCATTTCTTAAAGATATCCATAAAAAGTGTAGTTTAAAGTTTGACACAAGCCACCTGGGAGACACACCAAACATGTGGAAGAAGGTGCTCTGGGCAGATGAAACCAAAATTGAACTTTTGGCAAAAATGCAAAACGTTATGTTTGGCGTAAAAGCAACACAGCTCATCACCCTGAACACACCATCCCCACTGTCAAACATGGTGGTGGCAGCATCATGGTTTGGGCCTGCTTTTCTTCAGCAGGGACAGGGAAGATGGTTAAAATTGATGGGAAGATGGATGGAGCCAAATACAGGACCATTCTGGAAGAAAACCTGATGGAGTCTGCAAAAGACCTGAGACTGGGACGGAGATTTGTCTTCCAACAAGACAATGATCCAAAACATAAAGCAAAATCTACAATGGAATGGTTCAAAAATAAACATATCCAGGTGTTAGAATGGCCAAGTCAAAGTCCAGACCTGAATCCAATCGAAAATCTGTGGAAAGAACTGAAAACTGCTGTTCACAAATGCTCTCCATCCAACCTCACTGAGCTCGGCTGTTTTGCAAGGAGGAATGGGAAAAAATGTCAGTCTCTCGATGTGCAAAACTGATAGAGACATACCCCAAGCGACTTACAGCTGTAATCGCAGCAAAAGGTGGCGCTACAAAGTATTAACTTAAGGGGGCTGAATAATTTTGCACGCCCAATTTTTCAGTTTTTGATTTGTTAAAAAAGTTTGACATATCCAATAAATGTCATTCCACTTCATGATTGTGTCCCACTTGTTGTTGATTCTTCACAAAAAATACAGTTTTATATCTTTATGTTTGAAGCCTGAAATGTGGCAAAAGGTCGCAAAGTTCAAGGGGGGGCGAATACTTTCGCAAGGCACTGTATGTGTAACTGATCGATACACACACACACACAAACACACACACACACACACACACACACACACGTTTTTGTATGTAAATTGTGAAGTATTTTGTCTGTAATGTATTTTTCATTGTGTGACGGACCCCAGTAAGACTAGCTGTTGCCATTGGCGTCGGCTAATAGGGATCCTAATAAATACTTACATGCCAACACCGGTGTCAACGTCACAGTCCAAAGATATTGGTGTTGAGAGTCAGGTTGTGATTACATTTTAGTTATTTAGCAGGCGCTCTTACAGTAGTGAGTGCATTCAGTTTCATACTTTATTGTACTAATCTACGAGAGATAGGCAGGCACCTAGATGCTTGGACTTGTAAAACAGACTCTCCTGACAGTTCATGTAGGAGGGGAGGAGTTGTTGTGTATTAGAGTTGTACCATTTGCACCCCCATACTTACCGTAGTTGTATACGCAGAGCATCATAATGTGTGTTGACAAGATCACATTCCAGATAAGTGGTTGAACTTATTCCTGTCTCCCATCTCATCATTATTGAGTTTTTATAAAGACATGGTTTTGGAACCCACAAGACATAACAATGATTGTGTCAAATCACCACTATAAGAGTTCAAAATGTTCAGTATTTCTGTGTTCATATTTCAGAACCACATATGGATTCATTAGACATTCAAAATAGTGAAAAAATGCATTCTGAGGTCAAATAGCCACTCTAGGAATCATCACTAACCCAAATGGGTCTCTAAATAGATAAAAATACAAAATATGTTACAACTTCCCCCGGTCTCCCCTTACTAGTGAGTGTGCAACTTTCAAACAAGGCCGAGTCAAGACGGGGTAAACAGTCAATATGGGGTTTGAGACGGGACTCGAGTACTACAACACTGCTCTCCAGACCCCCCTTAAACAATTTAAGCCATCATTGGGCTGTATGTACCTATTATTTATGCTGATACGGCCACGTGACACCTGCCCAATTTGGCCCCATGGAGATGGTTGGCAGCCATAATATAAACAGCCACCAAGGGGGTAATATAAAAATCTGCACTATAGCTAAAAACACTTCTAAGGACTTGTCCTAGCTGTGTGTGCAATTTGGTGCCTCTATCACAAAAGTCACAATTCCCCTCAAATGTTACGATTAGCCGCTGGACTAAAAGGCTGCTGGTGGAGAAAGATTGAATCATGATCTACACCCTTGTTTAAGGTTCCATTTCCTGGTTGCTAAAATTCTAATAGTTTGCCTAATTTCTGTTTATGTGACAAAACAAGCAATCATTTTACGACCTAAAACCGAGGTGAAATATATTTTTAATAAGCAGAAATATTGTATTTCCAGCTTTTTGAAGCTGGTGTACAAACACGAAAGTAACGCAAAAAACAAAACGTAAGTATGGAAGCATAGAAATAGCGCACATAGAACAGATCGACTGCTTCTTAGACTTCCTTTCAATGAGAATGACAGATCTATAACTCATATTTCTATCTGAATTTGGTCGGGTCGCCCAAAAAGTTATATTTCAGAATATGAATACTGTATAAAGTCACAATAGAGACACAGCAGAGTCAGAATGTCCAAGATATATTATATTTGTCATGAAGAAATGAGAATGGTACAATTTAATTGGTCATGTTTTATAGCTTTGTACTAAAATGAAGAGACATGACTCAAAAAGGCCATGACTCTTATTGTCTATCCCAGACACCAAAATGCCAACAAGTCATTGCCAGACAGATAGATTCATCTTGAACTTAGACTAGAGATATACCCCTTGTGACTGACAGAGATCGCGTTACTGTTTGATTTCATGATAGCAAACCATGTAGAGAAAAAGTAACTTCCCAGGTCGTTTTCATACTCATGTGGTGCTCTCAGCAAATACATGAGACATTTCTCTGAGTGTGTGGGTGGCGGCCTGGCGTGGCGCAGTGGGGAAAGGGGCCAAGGAGGGAGTTACTGAGCAGGCCTTTCCCAATTCACACCAGTATGAATGAAGTTGAGCAGTATGCTTCTGCCACTGTGGCGTGACATGGAAAAAAGAAAAGCAGTGGAATATGTGATGGTTTCCAGAAGTGCTTATGGTTGTAAAGGAATGCTTCTCTTGGGACTGGGGATACCCCATTTGGAAGGGGTTTTCCAGATCAATCATCCCTATTGTAGGTTCAGTTAAGTGCACAGACTGTAGCTGGTAACTAAGGTATAATTACATTTCTGTTAACAATTTGTGACTCAGATCCTGAAATAGACTCACTTTCCAAAAATGACTTGGTTACCCACGTGTCAACTGAAAACTTTAACAAACTCCTTGATTCATTTATTGGATTAACATTGGGAGATACTGTAACTGCCGGTTCCTGATCTCACTTGGTGAAGATGCGGAGTGGCATTTTTAATGTCTGTTGGGTAGAGCCGCAGATGTGGCTGGGATGTCACACTCTGTATTATTTCGGGACCTATACGTGAAGGCCAGTGGAGTGAAAGATCAAATAATTGCTTTGTCTCATCCATTCCCTTCCCTTTGCCTCTCAATGAAATCTTATAGTGGAACTGACTGCATTATACCAACATGAAATCTTATTAAAATCTGTTCATATACTGTACACCACCAGGAAGACAATTACACTTTCTGACAAGCAAGCACTTCGATATTGTCATTTTCACGTTTTCATAAATTCTAAGAATGTTTGGGAATTACATATAGTAAGGCATTTGTGAAAATTCTAAAGCAACGTAGGTAGGGTGTGTTCATAAATTCCCTCTGGAGTGCTAGAGTGTGCTCAGAGTGTGCTCTGGGCATTCAGTAAATTCAGAGCATTGTCGGGTTGTCTGTTCATCAATTCAGTGTCATGTACTGTCATGTTGTGTCTTGTCTCTGTCCTTTCCCTTCACCCTGTCTCCCTCTGCTGGTCGTTGTTAGGTTACCTTTTCTCCCCCAATTTCCACCAGCTGTGCCTTGTCTCCTCCTAACCACCTCGTCACCCCGTTTCCCACCTGTTCCCTTTTTCCCTCTGATTAGGTCCCTATATCTCTCTCTGTTTTTGTTCCTGTCCTTGTCGGATTCTTGTTTGTTGTGTTTCATGCCTGAACCAGACTGTCGTCATGTTTGCTGTAACCTTGTCTTGTCCTGTCGGAATCTGCCGGTCCGTCTGAGCCTACCTATGTTTGGTAATTAAAGAAGCTCTGCTTAAGTTAATTCGCTTTTGGGTCCTCATTCACGCACCGTAACAGAAGAATCCGACCAAGAATGGACCCAGCGACTTCGGATCCTCTCCACTCAGCCGTCGGGATCCAGGGAGCGATGCTAGGCAGACACGAGCAGGAAGTGTCTGCTGCTCGACATGCCGTTGAGACCCTGGCCACCCAAGTCTCCAACCTCACAGAACAGGTTCACCATCTCCGCCTCGATCCACCGGCCACTTCCAGGGCTTTCGAATCTCCGGAGCCCAGAATCAATAACCCGCCGTGTTACTCTGGGGAGCCCACTGAATGCCGCTCGTTCCTCACCCAGTGTGATATTGTGTTTTCTCTCCAGCCCAACACTTACTCCAGGAGCACTGCTCGTGTCGCCTACGTCATATCTCTCCTTATTGGACGGGCTCGTGAGTGGGGCACGGCAATCTGGGAGGCAAGGGCTGAGTGTACTAACCAGTATCAGGACTTTAAGGAGGAGATGATACGGGTTTTTGAACGATCTGTTTTTGGGGAGGAGGCTTCCAGGGCCCTGTCTTCCCTATGTCAAGGCAATCGATCCATAACAGACTACTCTATTGAGTTTCGCACTCTTGCTGTCTCCAGTGGCTGGAACGAGCCGGCCTTGCTCGCTCGTCTTCTGGAGGGTCTCCGCGCAGAGGTAAAGGATGAGATTCTCTCCCGGGAGGTTCCTTCCAGCGTGGATTCCTTGATTGAACTCGCTATTCGCATTGAGCGACGGGTTGATCTTCGTCACCGAGCTCGTGGAAAGGAGCTCGCGCTCTCCGTCGCCCCCCTCTCCGCATCACTACCATCTTCCTCTGCCGGCTCGGGTGCTGAGCCCATGCAGCTGGGAGGTATCCGCATCTCGACTAAGGAGAGGGAACGGAGAATCACCAACCGCCTCTGTCTCTATTGCGGTTCCGCTGGTCATTTTGTTACTTCATGTCCAGTAAAAGGCCAGAGCTCGTCAGTAAGCGGAGGGCTACTGGTGAGCGCTACTACTCCTGTCTCTCCTTCAAGATCCTGCACTACCTTGTCGGTCCATCTACGCTGGACCGGTTCGTCAGCTTCCTGCAGTGCCTTAATAGACTCTGGGGCGGAGGGCTGTTTTATGGACGAGACCTGGGCTCGGGAACATGACATTCCTCTCAGACAGTTAAAGGAGCCCACGGCCTTGTTCGCCCTGGATGGTAGTCCTCTCCCCAGGATTCAGCGTGAGACGCTACCTTTAACCCTCACTGTTTCTGGTAATCATAGTGAAACCATTTCCTTTTTAATTTTTCGTTCACCTTTTACACCTGTTGTTTTGGGCCATCCCTGGCTAGTTTGTCATAATCCTTCCATTAATTGGTCTAGTAATTCTATCCTCTCCTGGAACGTCTCTTGTCATGTGAAATGTTTAATGTCTGCTATCCCTCCTGTTTCCTCTGTCTCTTCTTCACAGGAGGAGCCTGGTGATTTGACAGGGGTGCCGGAGGAATATCACGATCTGCGCACGGTGTTCAGTCGGTCCAGGGCCACCTCTCTTCCTCCACACCGGTCGTATGATTGTAGTATTGATCTCCTTCCGGGAACCACCCCCCCCCGGGGTAGACTATACTCTCTGTCGGCTCCCGAACGTAAGGCTCTCGAAGATTATTTGTCTGTAGCTCTTGACGCCGGTACCATAGTCCCCTCCTCCTCTCCCGCCGGAGCGGGGTTTTTTTTTGTCAAGAAGAAGGACGGGTCTCTGCGTCCCTGCATAGATTATCGAGGGCTGAATGACATAACAGTGAAGAATCGTTATCCGCTTCCTCTTATGTCTTCAGCCTTCGAGATCCTGCAGGGAGCCAGGTTTTTCACTAAGTTGGACCTTCGTAACGCTTACCATCTCGTGCGCATCAGGGAGGGGGACGAGTGGAAGACGGCGTTTAACACTCCGTTAGGGCACTTTGAATACCGGGTTCTTCCTTTCGGCCTCGCTAACGCTCCAGCTGTCTTTCAGGCATTAGTCAATGATGTCCTGAGAGACATGCTGAACATCTTTGTTTTCGTTTACCTTGACGATATCCTGATTTTTTCACTGTCACTCCAGATTCATGTTCAGCACGTTCGACGTGTCCTCCAGCGCCTTTTAGAGAATTGTCTTTTTGTGAAGGCTGAGAAGTGCACTTTTCATGCCTCCTCCGTCACATTTCTCAGTTCTGTTATTTCCGCTGAAGGCATTAAGATGGATCCCGCTAAAGTCCAAGCTGTCATTGATTGGCCCGTCCCTAAGTCACGCGTCGAGCTGCAGCGCTTTCTCGGCTTCGCGAACTTCTATCGTCGTTTCATCAGTAATTTCGGTCAGGTGGCAGCTCCTCTCACAGCCCTTACTTCTGTCAAGACGTGCTTTGAGTGGTCCGTTTCCGCCCAGGGAGCTTTTGATCTCCTCAAGAATCGTTTTACATCCGCTCCTATCCTTGTTACACCTGACGTCTCTAGACAGTTCGTTGTCGAGGTTGACGCGTCAGAGGTGGGCGTGGGAGCCATTCTTTCTCAGCGCTCCCTCTCTGACGACAAGGTCCACCCATGCGCGTATTTTTCTCATCGCCTGTCGCCGTCGGAACGTAACTATGATGTGGGTAACCGCGAACTGCTCGCCATCCGGTTAGCCCTAGGCGAATGGCGACAGTGGTTGGAGGGGGCGACCGTTCCTTTTGTCGTTTGGACTGACCATAGGAACCTTGAGTACATCCGTTCTGCCAAACGACTTAATGCGCGTCAGGCGCGTTGGGCGCTGTTTTTCGCTCGTTTCGAGTTCGTGATTTCTTATCGTCCGGGCTCTAAGAACACCAAGCCTGATGCCTTGTCTCGTCTCTTCAGTTCTTCAGTAGCCTCCACTGACCCCGAGGGGATTCTCCCTGAGGGGCGTGTTGTCGGGTTGACTGTCTGGGGAATTGAGAGGCAGGTAAAACAAGCGCTCACTCACACTCCGTCGCCGCGCGCTTGTCCTAGGAACCTTCTTTTCGTTCCCGTTCCTACTCGTCTGGCCGTTCTTCAGTGGGCTCACTCTGCCAAGTTAGCCGGCCACCCTGGCGTTCGGGGTACGCTTGCTTCCATTCGCCAGCGTTTTTGGTGGCCCACCCGGGAGCATGACACGCGTCGTTTCGTGGCTGCTTGTTCGGTCTGCGCGCAGACTAAGTCCGGTAACTCTCCTCCTGCCGGCCGTCTCAGGCCGCTTCCTATTCCCTCTCGACCGTGGTCTCACATCGCCTTAGATTTTGTCACCGGACTGCCTTCGTCAGCGGGGAAGACTGTTATTCTTACGGTTGTCGATAGGTTCTCTAAGGCGGCTCATTTCATTCCCCTTGCTAAGCTTCCTTCTGCTAAAGAGACGGCACAAATCATCATCGAGAATGTTTTCAGAATTCATGGCCTTCCGTCAGACGTCGTTTCGGACAGAGGTCCGCAATTCACGTCTCAATTTTGGAGGGAGTTTTGCCGTTTGATTGGGGCTTCCGTCAGTCTCTCTTCCGGCTTTCACCCCCAGTCTAACGGTCAAGCAGAACGGGCCAATCAGACTATTGGTCGCATCTTACGCAGTCTTTCTTTTCGCAACCCTGCGTCTTGGTCAGAACAGCTCCCCTGGGCAGAATACGCCCACAACTCGCTTCCTTCGTCTGCGACCGGGCTATCTCCTTTTCAGAGTAGCCTCGGGTACCAGCCTCCGCTGTTCTCATCTCAGTTCGCCGAGTCCAGCGTCCCCTCCGCTCAGGCTTTTGTCCAACGTTGCGAGCGCACCTGGAAGAGGGTCAGGTCTGCACTTTGCCGTTATAGGACGCAGACTGTGAGGGCTGCTAATAAGCGTAGAACTAAGAGTCCTAGATATTGTCGCGGTCAGAGAGTTTGGCTCTCCACTCAGAACCTTCCCCTTAAGACGGCTTCTCGCAAGTTGACCCCGCGGTTCATTGGTCCGTTCCGTATTTCTCGGGTCATTAATCCTGTCGCAGTTCGACTTCTTCTTCCGCGATACCTTCGTCGCGTCCACCCGGTCTTCCATGTCTCCTGCATCAAGCCCGTCCTTCGCGCCCCCGCTCGTCTCCCCCCCCCCCCCCCCCCCCCCATCCTTGTCGAGGGCGCACCCATCTACAGGGTCCGTAGAATTTTGGACATGCGTCCTCGGGGCCGTGGTCACCAGTACCTCGTAGATTGGGAGGGGTACGGTCCTGAGGAGAGGAGTTGGGTTCCCTCTCGGGACGTGCTGGACCGTGCGCTGATCGAGGATTTCCTCCGTTGCCGCCAGGTTTCCTCCTCGAGTGCGCCAGGAGGCGCTCGGTGAGTGGGGGGGTACTGTCATGTACTGTCATGTTGTGTCTTGTCTCTGTCCTTTCCCTTCACCCTGTCTCCCTCTGCTGGTCGTTGTTAGGTTACCTTTTCTCCCCCAATTTCCACCAGCTGTGCCTTGTCTCCTCCTAACCACCTCGTCACCCCGTTTCCCACCTGTTCCCTTTTTCCCTCTGATTAGGTCCCTATATCTCTCTCTGTTTTTGTTCCTGTCCTTGTCGGATTCTTGTTTGTTGTGTTTCATGCCTGAACCAGACTGTCGTCATGTTTGCTGTAACCTTGTCTTGTCCTGTCGGAATCTGCCGGTCCGTCTGAGCCTACCTATGTTTGGTAATTAAAGAAGCTCTGTTTAAGTTAATTCGCTTTTGGGTCCTCATTCACGCACCGTAACATTCAGAGCGTTTCACTCTCAGAGTGCACACTGGAAGCGCTGGCCGAGGAGTAGGGTTGGTCCGAGCGTTTTTACCTCACAACAGCAGTCAAGCACCCAAGCAAACTGGCTAACTTTGGCCAGCTTGCTAGCTACTTCCAGACATGTATGAGAGAACACCTCACTCTGACCATTTTACTCGCCCTAGCAGAGGTGGTTAGGCTGTTTTCATGTTATCTAGAGCTTTGGTGACTGTAACTGTGCTACTGGCAACAACTTAATAATGTTTTTTTTGCCAACGTTTTCTGACACCGGCCACATTCAACAGGTGTTGAGCTTTTCGTAAATTCATCAGTAATTCCGCGCTCTGGCACACTCAGAGGAGAGTGCTCTGAAATCGGAGTAGATAGCCAAAGTGAATTTACGACTGCACCCATAGAGTGGGAAAGCGGCTGTGCATTTGGACAATTAACTGCAGTAAATTAAACATCTGTCTCGTCCAGGACCAGAGGCTACACAGACCGGTGCACCATAGCCAATCAGAGCTACAGTAGGCCTTTATTTGCCTGCCATCATTCACTTTGAACTGGACTGTGTGTTTACAGGCAGTTGCAACAGCGCGACTTTAGATCATTACAACGCATTCGCCAAAAGCCACAAAATACATCTGAATGGATTTCTGCAAATGTGTCATTACATTAACAGTCCTATTGATCAAACAACCATGAAAAGGTATGCTCTCTCTTCTTTGGTTATGTACATCAACAACAAAAAGATCAAGAACTAATGCTACCCAGAGAAAGATGAGATAAAATCTAACAAAGGAACATTAGATAAACCCTCTCAAACTTTTTCAGTTAGTTGGCCGCCAAAATTTCACTGATAGAAGAAGGGGAAATGTAGCCTACTCGCCCTTCTGCAGCTTGCCTGCGAACAATGCATGATTGACCCAACCAAGCACCCAAAGCTAACTGGCTAAAGTTGTCTAGCTTGCTCGCTAGCTACTTCCAACACAAATGAAAAAACACCTTACCCTAGCAGAGCTGGCTAGGTTGTTTATATGTTATCAAGAGTGCTCGTAACTAACTATTACTTTCTTTGCCTATGTTAATGGACATCACTCGGTCATATATTCAGTGGGTGTTGTGGGTTTGTAAATTCATAACTTATTCTGTGCTCTGGCACACTCAGACGAGAGTGCCCTGAAATCGGAGTTGATAGCCAGAGTGAATTTGCAAACACAAGCGATATGCTAACTGGATAACAGTCATTCAAGTTCTTGCTAGCTAACCAAATGACACCTGCATCCTTAGCTGTGTACAGTATAGCCACTGAAAAACAATATGAGGGGAAAAAGTCAGTCACTCACCATCTCCTCCAATGACATGACATCCTCCTAGCAGCTAGCTAGCTATCTAGCTAACGTCAAGCTCCGTATCTACACAAATAGATACACTAGCTTATTAGCCCATGTTATGACTGACTTGTGATCATTACTGTTTTAGTCCAAAATATTGAGCCATTGAAACTGAAACACTGCATCCCGAATGAGGCAGCAAACAATGTACCAGGCCAGCTGTGATTTACAACCTAATAAAAAAAATGTTTGGGAGTACCAAGAAATGTAATGGTGAAGGCATTGATGCTATGGACTGGCCCGCCAGTTCCCCAGAGCTGAATCCAAATGAGCACATCTGGGACATAATGTTTCGCTCCAACCACAGACTGTCCAGGAGTTGGCGGATGCTTTAGTCCAGGTCTGGGAGGAGATCCCTCAGGAGACCATCCGCCACCTCATCAGGAGCATGCCCAGGCGTTGTATGGAGGTCATACAGGCACGTGGAGGCCACACACACTACTGAGCTTCATTTTGACTTGTTTTAAGGACATTACATCAAAGTTGGATCAGCCTGTAGTGTGGTTTTCCACTTTAATTTTGAGTGTGACTCCAAATCCAGACCTCCATGGGTTGATAATTTGATTTCCATTTATAATTTTTGTGTGATTTTGTTGTCAGCACATTCAACTATGTAAAGAAAAAAAGTATTTAATAAGAATATTTAATTTATTCAGATCTAGGATGTGTTATTTTAGTGTTCCCTTTATTTTTCTGAGCAGTGTATTTTTATTCATCACAATTTTCTTTAACCATTTTTGGTCTTTAAAAAGCGAAAAATACGTTTTTTAAGCAATTAGTATATTTGAGTTTAACCACAATATTTGTTCTGTCTTTTCAGGTGAATTAAACTGAAATTGCATCCAACTTTCTAAGGCTTGTTTAAAAAAAAAACGATATTTGGGAGATTGTCATTTCCAGTTGCAGTTGTAATCTGAATAAAGGGGAAAAGACAATTCTTGAACATGGGGTGAGACTTTCTTACTAATTTATTATAGAACCATTTCGGATTTAAGTATAACTGTTGCCTTTGGTGAGAGGTCTAATACCTTAATATTTAATCATTTCTGCCCTTCGAATTCATATTCGCCCTTTTAATTTTGTCTGGCTTGCAATTCCAAATAAAATTGAATATTTTTTGTTCATATAATTTAAAAAACAGGTCATTAGGCAGACCCTGGTAGCAAGATCTATTTTTGAGAACTTTCTATTAAAATGTATTGGAGTGAGATCATTTCTTTCATTCGGGATATGTATACCGAGTATGTCCACAATGGTGTTGATCACGTGGACTCGAATATGTTCCGGCCAGCCTCAGAGAGCAACATCAACCACTCGGTGAGTGAGTTTACAAAGAAGTGCAATGGAGATGTTGTATCCACTGTGACTATTAAAACCTACCCTAACCAGAAACGGGATGGATGGCGGCATTCGCGCAAAACTGAAAGCGCAATCCACCGCATTTAACGATAGAAAGAGGTCTGGAAATATAGCTGAATATAATCAGTGGTTATTCCCTCCAAAAGGCAATCAAACAAGCAAAATGCCGGTACAGGGAAAAAGTGGAGTCGCATTTTTCAACGGCTCAGGCACGAGACGTATGTGGCAGGGTCTACAGGAAATCATGAACTACAAAAAGATAAACGGCCACACACCGACATCAACGTCATGCTTCTAGACAAACTAAACACCTTCTTTGCTCGCTTTGAGGATAATACAGAGCCATCGTCGCAGCTCGCTAACAAGGACTGCGTCCCCCCCCCTTCTCCGTGGCCGTGAGTAAAACATTTAAACGTGTTAACCCTCTCAAGGCTGCTGGCCCCGACCGCATCCCTAGCCGCATCCTCAGAGCATGTGCAGACCAGCTGTGTGTTTACGGACATATTCAATCACTCCCTATCCTAGTCTGTTGTTACCACATGGTTCAAGATGGCTACCATTGTTCCTGTACCCAAGAAGGCAAAGATAACTGAACTACATGACTACAGAAGTGAGTGCTACTATGTAGCACTCACTTCTGTCATCATGAAATGCTTTGTGAGGCTACTCAAGGATCATATCACCTCCACCTTACTGGCCACCCTAGACCAACTTCAGTTTGCATACTGCCCCAACCTGTCCACAGATGACGCAATCGCCATCACACTGCCCTATCCCATCTGGACAAAAGGAATACCTATGTAAGAATGCTGTTCACGCACTACAGCTCAGCATTAAACACCATAGTATCCTCCAAGCTCATCATCATCAAGCTGGAGGCCCTGGGCCTCAACCCCGCCCTGTGCAATTGGGTCTTGGACTTTGACGGGCCACCCCCAGGTGGTGAAGTTAGGAAACAACATCTCCGCTTCGCTGACCCTCAACACTGGGGCCCCACAAGGGTGCATGCTCAGCCCTCTCCTGTACTCCCACTCGGCGTGTGGTGCCAGGAAAATAACCTCTCACTCAACGTCAACAAAACAAAGGAGATGATTGTGGACTTCAGGAAACAGCAAAGGGAGCACCCTCCTATCCACATCGAAGGGACAGCAGTGGAGAAGGTGGAACGTTTTAAGTTCCTTGGCGTACACATCACTGAAATGGTCCACCCACACAAACAGCGTGGTGAAGAAGGCACAACAGTGCCTCTTCAACCTCAGGAGGCTGAAGAAATGTGGCTTGTCCCCGAAAACCCTGACAAACCGCAAGGCTCTCCAGAAGGTAGTGAGGTCTGCACAACGCATCACCGGGGTCAAACTACCTGCCCTCCAGGACACCTACTCCACCCGATGTCACAGGAAGGACAAAAAGATCATCAAGGACAACAAACACCCGAGCCACTGCTTGTTCACAACACTATCATCCAGAAGGCGAGGTCAGTACAGGTGCATCATAGTGGGGACCGAGAGATTGAAAAACAGCTTCTATTTCAAGGCAATCAGACTGCTAAACAGCAATCACAAACTCAGAGAGGCTGCTGCCTAAATGGAGACCCAATCACTGAACACTTTAATAAATGGATCACTAGTCACTTTAAACAATTCCACTTTAAATAATGCCACTTTAATTATTTTTACCTTTATTTAACTAGGCAAGTCAGTTAAGAACAAATTCTTATTTTCAATGATGGCCTAGGAACAGTGGGTTAACTGCCTGTTCAGGGGCAGAACGATATATTTGTACCTTGTCAGCTCGGGGGTTAGAACTTGCAACCTTCCGGTTACTAGTACAACGCTCTAGGCTACCCTGCCGCCCCAATAGTGTTTACATATTTCTCATATCACATGTATATACTGTATTTTATATCTATTGCACCTTGCCTATGCCGCTCGGCCATTGCTCATCCATATACTTATCCATATTCTCCTTCACCAAGCATTTAGCATTCTATGCACCAAGCATTTAGCTAGAATTTTTGCATCACAACCCTGAAGTGTAAGAGTCCTCCAATTTTTTTAATGGACTGGATCTTTATATACAGTGGGGCAAAAAAGTATTTAGTCAGCCACCAATTGTGCAAGTTCTCCCACTTAAAAAGATGAGAGACCTGTAATTTTCATCATAGGTGCACTTCAACTGTGACAGACAAAATGAGAAGAAAAAGAAATCCAGAAAATCACATTGTAGGATTTTTTATGAATTTATTTTCAAATTATGGTGGAAAATAAGTATTTGGTCAATAACAAAAGTTTCTCAATACTTTGTTATATACCCTTTGTTGGCAATGACAGAGGTCAAACATTTTCTGTAAGTCTTCACAAGGTTTTCACACACTGTTGCTGGTATTTTGGCCCATTCCTCCATGTAGATCTCCTCTAGAGCAGTGATGTTTTGGGGCTGTTGCTGGGCAACACGGACTTTCAACTCCCTCCAAAGATTTTCTATGGGGTTGAGATCTGGAGACTGGCTAGGCCACTCCAGGACCTTGAAATGCTTCTTACGAAGCCACTCCTTCGTTGCCCGGGCGGTGAGTTTGGGATCATTGTCATGCTGAAAGACCCAGCCACGTTTCATCTTCAATGCCCTTGCTGATGGAGGTTTTCACTCAAAATCTCACAATACATGTCCCCATTCATTCTTTCCTTTACACGGATCAGTCGTCCTGGTCCCTTTGCAGAAAAACAGCCCCAAAGCATGATGTGTCCACCCCCATGCTTCACAGTAGGTATAGTGTTCTTTGGATGCAACTCAGCATTCTTTGTCCTCCAAACACGACGAGTTGAGTTTTTACCAAAAAGTTCTATTTTGGTTTCATCTGACCATATGACATTCTCCCAATCTTCTTCTGGATCATCCAAATGCTCTCTAGCAAACTTCAGACGGGCCTGGGCATGTACTGGCTTAAGCAGGGGGACATGTCTGGCACTGCAGGATTTGAGTCCCTGGCGGCGTAGTGTGTTACTGATGGTAGGCTTTGGTAATTTGGTCCCAGCTCTCTGCAGGTCATTCACTAGGTCCCCCCGTGTGGTTCTGGGATTTTTGCTCACTGTTCTTGTGATCATTTTGACCCCACGGGGTGAGATCTTGCGTGGAGCCCCAGATCGAGGGAGATTATCAGTGGTCTTGTATGTCTTCCATTTAATAATATTTGCTCCCACAGTTGATTTCTTCAAACCAAGCTGCTTACCTATTGCAGATTCAGTCTTCCCAGCCTGGTGCAGGTCTACAATTTTGTTTCTGATGTCCTTTGACAGCTCTTTGGTCTTGGCCATAGTGGAGTGTGACTGTTTGAGGTTGTGGACAGGTGTCTTTTATACTGATAACAAGTTCAAACAGGTGCCATTAATACAGGTAATGAGTGGAGGACAGAGGAGCCTCTTAAAGAAGAAGTTACAGGTCTGTGAGAGCCAGACATCTTGCTTGTTTGCAGGTGACCAAATACTTATTTTCCACCATAATTTGCAAATAAATTAATAAAAAAATCCTACAATTTTTTCTCATTTTGTCTGTCATAGTTAAAGTGTACCTATGATGAAAATTACAGGTCTCTCTCATCTTTTTTAAGTGGGAGAACTTGCACATTTGGTGGCTGACTAAATACTTTTCCCCCCCACTGTATATGCCAATTATGTTATGGCCCGACCGCATTCTGTCCACTATCAACACTTTTAAAGCCTTTGACGCCAGAGAAAATGACATAAGAAAGTAATCAAGATGACTAGCTTGATTAAGCCTACATATATCTCACTAGGTCAGCCTCCATATATCCACCAATTCCAATATATCCATAACATCCATGTTAATTAATATCATCACCCTTTTGAATTTCTTTGCCCATGGGAGAAATATATTTTGCTTTTCCACAAAACTTAATCTAAAAGTGTTGAATGAGTTTCCTGTAAACAATACATATTATATTCGTTCTCTTCTTGCCAGGTAAATACTGATCGTCTTTTCTTATTATCTGCTAAGCCATTACAATTATAACTGGTTATACTTATTTCAGCAATTACCATAATGAGACTCAAGTTTCAGTTCTGTTTATCATAATATATGTTTGTAAATGTACCATTAAAAAGTAACATAATGATCTATATACCTGTACCATGATATTTGCTTTTCTACTAAGTAAAACCTCCAATTGGTCCCCACTATTCCACCTGCTAAAACCCCTCATCCCGAGTTGGGTTGTCATCCCAATGCCCGGCAGATCACCCCTGACCCACCGGATCCCATGGCCCCGGAGAGACCGGGATCCATCCTTCGAAAAGAGCACACAGTGCCACCACAGAACAGAAGCAGATCAACTGCCAAATGCATTTCCATCGCTCTCACCTTGATTTGTATTATATATAGCCATTAAAAAATATATACACTAGCGTTCAGAAGTTTGGGGTCACTTAGAAATGTCCTTGCATTTTTTTTTACATCAAATTGATCAGAACTACAGTGTGGACATAGTTAATATTGAAAATGACTATTGTTACTGGAAATGGCTGCTTTTTAATGGAATATTTACATAGGCATACAGAGGCCCATTATCAGCAACCATCATGTATTCCAAATGGCACATTGTGTTAGCTAATCCAAATGTATCATTTAACCCTTTTGCAATTAAGTTAGCACAGGAGCACTTTTGCAATTAAGTTAGCACAGTTCAAAACTGTTGTGCTGATTAAAGATCCAATGAAACTGGCCTTCTTTAGACTAGTTGAGTATCTGGAGAATCAGCATTTGTGGCTCAAAATGGCCAGAAACAAATGTTTTTTTCTGAAACTCGTCAGAAATTGCCAAGAAACTGAAGATCTCGTACAGCGCTGTGTACTACTCCCTTCACAGAACAGCGCACACTGGCACTAACTAGAATACAAAGAGGAGTGGGAGGCCCCAGTGCACAACTGAGCAAGAGGACAAGTACATTAGAGTGTCTAGTATGAGAAACGGACGCCTCACAAGTCCTCAACTGGCAGCTTCATTAAATAGTACCCGCAAAATACCAGTCTCAATGATAACAGTGAAGAGGGATGCTGGCCTTCTAGGCTGAATTTCAAAGAAAAAGCCATATCTTAGACTGTCCAATAAAAATAAAAGATTAAGACGGGCAAAAGAACAAGAAGGCCAGCATCACGGAGTCGCCTCTTCACTGTTGACCTTGAGACTGGTGTTTTGCGGGTACTATTTAATGACTACTCCATTCTCATAGAGGAGTAGTCTTTGTGTCTCTTTACAATTGGTTATAAAAATGCAGTTTATCTACTATGAGAGCTACGCGTTTCCCTTTGTCTCTTTTCCTTGAAAATTAAATACAGAACTTTGCGCTGTTCCTTAGGGAACTGATCATTCATGCCAGCAAATCTTTTACCCAGGCTTTTAACCATTATTCTGTCTTTAAAGAAAGCACAATTTGCAATGATTGGGAGTTCATGAAGTTGGTTTTTTAGCATAAACTGGGAATATGATATTTTTGACTGATACAATGATTGTCTGTTTCATATCTGCAAAGTAGTTAAAACGCTGTCAGTTCCACTTTAATGCGGCATTTTGAGAATTTTGCGCAATGAGCCATGTGCATTCTTTTAAAATAGACTCTTTATCATCTGGAGTAAAAATATAGTTTTTTTTTACAATGCCCATCCACTCAAATGAACCCATTGTGTCTCTAAAATCCCAGCCTCTATGCAGGGAGTTACTAACAGAGAAGTGAAGCGAGTGACTCCAGCTGTGCCTAGCAAATGCTTGTGAAATATGGTGTGTCAACTCCACTGAGACCTGCCAAGAACTGTCTGGGTTTGTTTCGTATGAAACCGGCTATGTGCTTCCAAATGAACCCAAATCTTTGTTTTCTGTTGCCATGGGCACCATGGGATCGTTTTGGAATTTTCCTGTGGTTTCGACATCAGAGGGAGGATTCCTAATGGTAATTACTGAGAATGTGTGGTGTGGAATAGGGGGAGACGGGATAGAGTGGGAATGAGCGTGCAATAAGGAGAGAAAGTGAAAGAATGAGAAAGAATTTGAGTGAAAAGAGTTTGTAGAAATAGAAGGAGAAAGACAGAGAGGGGATTGTAATGTATGTGTGTGCCTGCGTGCTGTGCATACTGTATGTCCTTGTCCTTATAGCTTGTCCTCCAGGGCCCAGTGTCTCACTCTCCATCACCACCCTGTCATAGCTCCCACCCTATAGACCTCACCCCAGTTATATGTCTTCACGTACCTGACTCATTACGGCAGGACGAAATCGGATGTCATTGTTTACAATAGGACAGTACTGCCAATTCCACCAGGGCAGGCGGCAGACGGCATGGGCGCCAAAAGTAAAAATATCTCTACTTTTGACGTTGACTGTGGCGGCAAAACCAAATCAGATGTTAGCCCCTGTGACTATTCTTAACTAAAACAATACAACAGTGAGTCATTTATATTTAGAAATATCATATAGCATCTAGCTAAGAAATATTGTGGTTCAAAGTGCTGTATTTATTCTGTTTTGAATTTTTTGACACCCACTGTGCACATATGTCAATTCCACATGTATTCCACGTTGATTCAATGTAATTTCATTGAAATGATGCAGAAACAACGTATTCAACCAGTGTGTGCCCACTGGGAAGCTAGCATGTTTTTCAAACTAGCTAGGCCACCAGTTTTCATGCAGCGCTACAAGAGGCTATATCTGTCTAGTAAAGGCCCAGTGCACTCCTTTTGTGAATAACTGTTATTTTATTAGGATTTTTCATGGGGTGCTGCTGCCATCTGATCAGACTTTCTTTGCGTCTGTAATGTGAGCGCAGCATTAGCACTCAGTTACAGATTCACGCCACCCGGCATAGCTCACCCCACCTTCTCACACTCATCCCAACCCAGAGACCCCCACCCTCCAACCATCCAGACCTGGACAATAGCTGCTGTAATTTGCTCAACAGGAATCCAGGAGTCATCTTTACAGTCAGCCTGCAAGCTGATGCATTGAGCCCACCACCAGGAAACCTGAAAAAATAATAACTCCCTTCACACACACCCTTCACACACACACACACCCACGATGTCAGGTAGGTTTACACTAGGTGAGTGATGTGATGTCTGTGGTGCACCATTCACACTCAGAGGAATGTTGAGCACACCTGATAATTGTTTGCAGCCATCTGCACAGTCTTATGAATCAGATGAGCTTTTCTTATGTCATGCTACATTACAAGTCCATCCATGTGACATGCACTTTATGTTGTCGTTTATCAACATGAGACAGCCTGTTGGAGCTAGTTGATCTAAGGGGCTTTGTGTGTTTCATGGGAGTTTCTGGGAAAGGTCTATTGTCAGTTGTAATTTTCAGGGGTGAGATATGTCCTGCCAAGTCACATTGAGAGACTGACCCTGGGTCGGCTAGTCTCTCCAGTGGCTGGCTTTAGATATAAGACCCTCTGTGGGTGTTCCTTGAACTTGAACAGGATGGGCATGGCTAGAACAGAGCCTTACAGACCATCTAACAATCCTGCTCAGTCAGAGCCTAAGAGGAAACTCATTCTTACTCCAGTGAAAAAGGGCTCTCTGAAGATGGGCCAAAGCCAGAACTCAATGGGGCCAATCACGGCCAGATCACGAGGCTCATTTGAGGACAGTCCAAATAACTCTTCCCAGAATTTAAAAGTAAAAGTGCAACCCGGCAAACCCACTCCTCCCTTTAACAGAACTGGTATGACTCAAATCACCGTAGCCTCATCTACACCTTGCGCTAAGATGTGAGTTTCGTGATCTGATCAATATAATCCAATCACTATCTGATCAAGGTTTGTTGCGTCTACACATTGTATTAAAATGTGTATCTTGTCTGTCCACTGTGTCCGCATTGTAACAAGATTAGCTGGTGCCTCCCTATATGCAAATTATTTTACAGTTATACTTATTTATTTTAAGACAATTACTGATGCCATAAGTTAATGGTGCTACCCGTCAATGATTTTAGAGGTAGGTATATGTGTCCAAATGTTTATTGATTGAAAGCATTTTAAAAATTGCACAATAAGAACTTGTTGTCTCTCAAATACATCATTACAATTGTTGGATAGCTGGCTAGTGAATTTGATCCATATTAGCATATATCATGTCTAAGTCCAAACACCTCAAAACACAAAATGGTATCAAGAACAAGATACCACAACAGTAGCTGAAACGAGCCATGTACGATTGCCCACGTGGCAGCTTCTTTTCATTGTTGCCAGCTATCTGACCGTTCACAAACACACTGCCTTTTACCCCTGCGTGCACATTGTGGCTCAAAATGATCGTGAAGTTGTCAGGCAACCCTATCTATACACCTGCTTTCCAAAAGGTATGATTAATTCATAATGTGAAACAATATGGTGCCACAGTAGCCTACAGTTAAGTTATCCTACATTTACCTCACATTTTGGTCATTTAGCTAATGCTTTTATCCAGAGTGACCTCGTCAGTTGTCCTTTGGTTTCACAGGAACCATTAAGTAGCACTTTTTACAACCTGTTTATGAAGGACCATAAACTATTATGAGTTTACTGACATTATGTTGAGAATAGAGATACCGCTAGTCTTGCGTCACCATATTCCCAAGTCTCCATCAACCAGGAAGCTTCATACAGAAGCTAAGGCCAGGATTAAATCCGTTAAGCGTTAGATCCTAGTTATAGCATGCTTGACATTGAAAGTTAATTTCCAATTGAGCCGACATTTGCAGCGTTTAGCTTGAAAGCGATCTCTGCGAACGCGGTTACATTGCCTTTAAAAGTTGCACTGTCTACAAGGGCAATCGGATTGACTCCTGGCCTAAGATAACACTGTGTTATCCAAGATTGTGAAAAAGAGGACTCATTTTGAAAGTAGGGTTAGCAGGGTGGTTTGCTTATGAGATGGAACACTGAAGATAAGACAGACAAGCTCCAACAGGATGGGCCACATTGAGACAGTTATCCCTATCTGCATTAGCCCCCATCAACATCTCTGTGTCCCAAGCCGGTGTGGCACCAGGGAGGACCAGGCAAGACTCTGCAGGCACAGCCTTACAACTGGATGTGCTTGGAATGCTAACATTAGCAAACCATAAAAATACCATGAGGTCTGGGTGGCTGTGCCTTTGGAAAATATAACTCACATTATGGCTCACTGCATTTGGATCAAACAGTCCATTATTTTATAACCACCACACCAAAAGGGAATATCTACTGTACATAGGGTACTTTCTCAAACGGTCTAAAACAGAGTTTCTCATGGTTCTAACTACACATATGCCTCCAAGAGAGGCAAAGATAGTTGTTTTAAATTTGTAAGGAATTCTTTCTTGACTTAATTTCCTGCCTCATGCTCCTTCCTGATTCTCTGGGACAGAAATACCTTCTACTGGGATGAGAGGAAGAGACAATAATACCACAGGCAGCATAAAGAAAGTGATCTTTATTTTATCGGCTTTGTAGGACAGGCTTGTTAGTTCATGGCCTCTTATATTAGGTATATCCAAACACTGCTATACTATTGATGGTACTATGTGTAAATACTGTAGGTGCCTGTGTGTACACTGCTAAGATATCCACAAGGAGAGAGTGTGCGAGAAAGAGAGAGCTAGATAGAGAGAGAGAGCTCACCCTTACCACCCTTATCTTTGCATTGTTCTTATGCTCTGAGAATGAATGGGGCAATATCAATTTACTACCAAGGGAACGGCATCTGAGAAAAAAAACTCTTTCTCTTGTTGAGCCAATTGCAGCTTTCCATATCTCAGTGGGGAATGTCCCGGGTAAAATTACAGGGGGTCCTCTTCCGGATATGTTTACAACAAGATTAGAGTTGCCTTTGTTCCTGCATGTCTGCACAGGGCTAGGCTAATTGTTCTTTTGTTTAGCTTGTCTGGAACTCATATCCTCAGATAGGTGGAGGACAATTAGGTCCATGTCGAGTTCTTTACATAATCTCATGTGGTATACTTATGAGGGGTTTAACTGGTCTACTCTGTTTCATTTTTCATTATTTTTTATAAAATAAGCTTATATTTTGGGTTCTGATGGGTTTAAGACAGTTGAACAAAGCTCATGTGAATAAGTTATATTCTTCAAGAATCAATGGCTATAGCTATATAAAATTGATTTAAAAAAGGTCCAAAAATGGAGGTATCAATCCTGAATTGCCCCTTTAACTGTCTGTGTGGTTTGTGATGCGACTCATGTCCCTGCCAGTTTGCATGTGATTCCAGGTTTTCAAGGTATGCCAGTGAGGAAATTGAGAAACCATGTATATGGAGTGGAACACAAATACATTACAGTTCACACACAAGCAGTTTATATAATATATTTTCATATTTGGGCACAGAATTAATCACAAATATGTATAAACAGAAAATATTTCTGATCACCATCATTCTGTTTTACCATTCCATACTTATTCTGTGACATTACAATTAAAGAGATGGCAATCTCAAATTACCAAGGGATTTTGAAAGGAAAAGCTACAAACTGAGGCAAACAAAAATAGTACCAGCTCACTCACATTTGAAGAAGTGTACTTTAGAGTTTCACTTTTGAGAGAGCAAAGCCAGACATGAGGACAAAGGAGTATGAAAAGTGCTTTTGGGGCATAGAGGAGAGAGGGAGGGAACTTGGGCAGAGGGGAGTTTCTAGTGGGAGGGACTGTGGGGGCCTGCAGGGTTATATAGTTAGAACGGCTTCCTCTCTGCCCCTGCTCTGTGTGTCTGTGTGCTCCTGTTTCTGCTGGCCCACTCTTAACTCTCTGTGCCTCTCTCAGTCTCTCTTGCTCCAACGAAAATGAGTGTCAAACGAAGCAGCGTCAGGGGACCTGGTAGTGGGTACAGCCAATCCATCACTCGCAGCTCTGCTGCTCCTGCCTACCGGGCCGCCAGCACCTATGGTGGGGCTGGGGGTCAGGGGACCCGCATCTCCTCTGTGTCCTACTCAGGTGTGCGCAGCGGGATGGGAGGGATGGGGATGGGAGGCTCCGGGGGCTCCATGTCCAGCAGCATCCAGGTGAGCGCCAGCGGGGACACAGCCGACATCATGGGCAATGAGAAGTTTGCCATGCAGAACCTCAACGACCGTCTGGCCTCTTACCTGGAGATGGTGAGGAACCTGGAGCAGGCCAATGGCAAACTGGAGCTGAAGATCAGGGAGGCCATGGAGAAGAGAGGCCCAGACGTCAACGACTACAGCCGCTACAACGCCATCTTGGATGACCTGAGGAAGAAGGTGAGAGGGCTGTGGGAGGAAGGAAGGTACTATTGGCTAATATTAGAAATGCTGGAGAATCTATACTATAGAGCTTTAGGGAAGTAATGTATCTTTCAAATGCAAGTTCACTGTCCTAGAATGGCTGACCCAACAGATAAGAGTGTAACAGAGTGTCAGAATGTAGTTTGGGAGTGAAAGAGGGAACACAGTGGCCCTACTTCATTTCCTTGTCAGATTCTTTCCCTTGGTAGTAAAGACCCAGGTCAGCTGGTTTGTTCATTAGAGCCGTGCTGATCAGTGATGGCAGTGTGCCAGCATCTCCAGGCAGAAGGCCAAAGGCAGACATAAAGCAATAAGAAGGGGAATTCCAAGGGGTTCTGCTAGCTGACTTTTGACATGGCCAGAGTTCTGGGTCCAGCTAGCTTTTTTGGGACACAAAGATGGTTAGCAATAAAAGGATTATCGATGATATACTGACAAGTTTCCCCATGAAAGCAAGGATAGTTGTTACAGTTCAAGATAAAGTTCAATAGGTTTTTATATTGTCTCTCTGCTTTGGTGAGTGTATAAAAGTTAAATGGAAATACAATTCACTAGTATCGATGAGAGAGAAGGGAACTCGCACCTATTTGATGGTGTGGTCCTTACTTTTAGGGTGGAGCATGGTAATGAGTTTTGGAGTCAATGTGTGCCATCAAAAAGTTGTCCATCTAACCGTCTAAGTCATTCCGATCCCATTCATCTGATAGTGTTACATTCATATATATACTGAAAAATGGACATATGGGTTTGTAATGCCTTTATGTGTGTACACTGTGGGGAAATTAAGAACATTCTGTGAGTCATCCAACTGTAAATGAGAGCTGATGATACTTCAAAATAGGCTAATTATCTGGGTGGAAAAACTTGTATAAATCAAATTATAGGCCTAATGCATTTGCAACAAGTTACTGTTGTACTTCACAGCAAATCCTTAACACTATATTTCATTTTTTATTTTAAAAAATATCTGAAAAGCTCTTTCCATTGGATTCTGGAAGATTCCAGTCATCCTGTCATTGGTCATTTGGACCTTGCTGAAGCAACATGCCAAAGTAACAACCCAAAGTGACAGAGTAGCTATGCAAAATATGGAGATTATATTGTAGATGTCAGATACCAATAGCGAAAGACAAAATGCAAATAGGACAGACAATCTCCACAGCATTCCTATTACTTTGTCCCTTTGAAAAAAAATCTGAATAAGGACACTGAACTCAGCCTTGAAAAAAATAAATGGTAAAAGCAACATGGTTTAAATATTTGTTTAGTCTGCTGCTCTTGTTTTGGCTCTCATTATGAAGCCTTGCATAAAGGGTTAGGGGAGGAAGGGAGTTAGGGCTTGATGTTTGCCTTGCTATTAATGCTTTCCTTTGTTGGCTTTACCAACTGCCCATGGTATCTAATTGACCCCCAACTCCATAGATTAGTGTCCCAACAGGTTTATTTTTCTTTGTCATGATACCAGGATGTGGTTGCTAATTCAAATGTTCATCCTTCAAAAAACAAGGCTTATCTTGCCAGTAACAACAGGATATCCAACCCAGTAACCATCCCGCCATCCCCCACACACACGCACCAACCTCCCACCTGATGCAAATCCGCTGCCTTCTTCCTGGCACGTCAACTAGCTCACCAGCAGCTTGGCTGTTTCTTAATGATTGCCCAGATTGTGTAACCTGCACGCATCCATCCCCACCCTTATCTACTGTACCATGGAGAGCAAACACTGTGGCTGTGGGGTAGCTGGCCTTCCCTGATCCTGGCTGCCATGGCCTTTCGGAATTCCCACACCTGCCTTTTCACTTTGATACTCATTACAGAAAAGTATTGAAAATGTTGTGAAAAAAATTAAAATAAAAGTGTGTTGACTTGAACTAATTTCTCCCTGTCATTGGTAGGTGTTTGATGCCACAAAAGACAATGCCCGTCTGTGTCTTCAGATCGACAATGCACGCTTGGCTGCTGATGACTTCAGGGTGAAGTAAGTCATGCTTAGTAGAGCACAAAACCATCAGCCAGTTGCTGGCACACCTTAATTAACGGCAGCATGATGAACATCCAATGAAAACAAAACAAAGACAGTTGATGTGCCACATTATCTGCATACCCTCCATACTATTAGTGACACTTTAGAGAATATTCCACCGTAGCTCTCCAGGTCACTGTATCGGATGCTATTTTCTGTGTGTCTTTCAGGTTCGAGTCCGAGCTGTCCATCCGGCAGTCTGTTGAAGCTGACATTGTTGGCCTGAGGAAGGTCATTGATGACACCAACATGGGCCGCATGAACCTGGAGAGCGAGATCGAATCTCTAAAGGAGGAGCTCATCTTCCTGAAGAAGAACCACGACAACGTAAGCTCTTGACCCAACCACCAAACCAATATAATACACATGACCCAACCCCACCTCTCTTGCACCCCCAAATGTATATTTACCATATTCCTTGTCAATGGTTTAGCAAGAGTAAGACCTACCATGCCTACATAGGAGACAAAGTAAACCTTACTGTATAAACAGGGGTGTTGTGTGTGAGATCTTTTGGATTTAGCAATGGAGCGGTAAGTGCGGCGCAACCATAGGATTCACCCAGGGGGCCCTTGAGTACCCAAACAAACGGCCTAAACATGGACACTGACTTCAGTCTTGAAAACATATTGCTTAATAAATGTTAACGTTGTTGTCCATTTGGCCAAACAGGAGGTGATGGAGATGCGTAACATGATCTCCCAGTCTGGAGTGCAGGTGGATGTGGATGCTCCTAAGGGACAGGACCTGGCCGCTATCATGGCTGAGGTCCGGGCCAAGTATGAGAAGGAGGCCCTGAAGAACCAGGAGGAGCTCAAAGCATGGCACGAAACACGGGTAACACCTAGCAGCTAAATCATTTGAAAACAGTGCTGACTTTAAAGTGAAACCGTCACATGCACAGCCACAGAAATGCCCTCTTAACCAATGATTTTTAAACTGACATCTATATCCTCTATCCCTTCCAGATCACAGAGGTGCAGTCTGTGGTGTCACAGAACACAGAGGCCCTGCAGGGCGCACACACAGAGATCAATGACCTCCGCAGACAGCTACAGACACTGGAGATTGAGCTGGACTCACAGAAAAGCTTGGTAAGATCCCTCAATAACACTAAACTCACCCAGCCAGTGTGTACAAAATACATCACGGCATCAATGCCATTGGTTAAGTTCATGTTAATTTACAAGTCCAACCATCTGTCCTGACGGTCTTCCTCTTTCTAACAGAAAGGTTCTCTGGAGGGAACCCTGCGCGACACAGAGATGCGCTACAACATGGAGATGGAATCCTTGAACAACATCCTTGTGGGTCTGGAGTCTGAGCTGACCAACCTCCGCTCCAACATCCAGCAGCAGACACAGGAGTACGAGCACCTGCTCAACATCAAGATGAAGCTGGAGGCGGAGATCGCCACATACAGAAGACTGCTGGACGGAGGAGACTTCAAGTGAGTAAGACAGAGGGTGTACTTCCAACCAATGAAGTAGACCTGAGAAAGATAATGAGGTTTGTTGTCAGCCAAGAGCCTATTAGGGTAAATGGTAATCTAAAGAGCCATTTTCTATCTTGGAAGCACAAGTAGCCATATTGAAACCAGGTTTCTGTTGGCTGACAGTTGTGAAACTATCTCCCTCTCTCAAGGCTCCAGGATGCTCTGGAGGACCAGCGGACAGTGAAGACCAAGGTGATGACCGTCACACAGACTCTGGTGGACGGGAAAGTTGTCTCCTCCAGCACAGAGACCAAGGAGAGGAAACAGTGAGACCACACCCATCGTTCCCCGTCATCCTTAACGTACAACACCAATCGACACCTCATAGGCATACGATAACATCTAGCTGGATAAGAAGAAAGCTCTCATCATTGTATTTATTTCATCATTGTTTCTTTTGCTTTTGGGTCTTGTGTTTTTTTAAAATCTTTAAACGTAAGAATACATACGTTTATAGTACAAGTTCAGAATTGAGAAATTTGGGACAAAGTTGGTTTAACCAATGTTTTAGACCTTTAAACTAGCAATTGGATGAAGTAAAATATCTGTATTATCTATTAACTTTCTTTTTCTACCATTGTCATCTTACTTTTCTTTCTGTCCAATTGAATTTGCCTGATGTGATGTACCTTCATTGTACAATAAAATTTTACCGGAATCTTGAGTATTGTCTTTCAATGGCTGTGCACTTCTTTGAACATTTTACTCCAAACATGCACTATTGCTGCATAATAGAACAAGCAGCTTTTCGAGGTTATCACTTTTCATAATGGATTGTGGTTAATGTCAAAATAGCAACTTTACTACAACAAATTGAAACTAATAACAAATGCATATTGAGCAGAAGGAGAATTATTTACACAGATCATAAGGGTGGATGTCATATTTGCTCTAATCTTCTTCTATAGGTTAACTACTGATAGTGCTTTACAAAATATCACATAGGTTAAAGTAATATTTGCTCTATTTTTTATTTATTTTTTACCTTTATTTAACTAGGCAAGTCAGTTAAGAACAAATTCTTATTTTCAATGACGGCCTAGGAACAGTGGGTTAACTGCCTGTTCAGGGGCAGAACGACAGATTTGTACCTTGTCAGCTCGGGGATATGAACTTGCAACCTTTCGGTTACTAGTCCAACGCTCGAACCACTATGGGTTATCTATGATAGTGCATTGCCTCGCCATCGTCCATGGTGGATTCTACGGCTGGCTCGGGTCCACCATGCTCCAGCTTCCATCGGTCCTCAATGGGTCTCCTGAACCACTCATCTGCTGTTAGCATCGGAAGCTCCATGGTGAGAAACATCTCGGTTCCTTGGGGTAAAAACCATGTGTTATTCTGGGGTACGAGTACAGGACATTACTAGGCGGCTTCCTACCATTCTACGACAACTGCCGTGGGCTGACACTGTCATAATCCATGCGGGCTGAAACAACATTAAGAGAACTAGCTCAGAACTGCTGAAACTGGATTTTAAAGAATTGATTCTAGCTCTGAAAGACACCAGAAAGCGGCTGATTATTTCAGAACCTGTGCCAACGCTGGGCCGCTGCAACGAAAGATTCAGAAGGCTACTGGCATTACACACTGCATGGATTGGTGATAATCCTAGTTGAATTCATGGTGTGCTTTGGTCAAGTTAAATCACCATGTGTTCTCAACCTCACTCCAATATTGAAATGTAGTTGATGGTATAGTTTTCAAACTCGATAGTATGAACATTTTTAAATAACTGTCTTTTGAGTGGGTGAATAAAGGTTTAAATCTCATTGATCAACGTCTCAACCAAATATTACCAACATTTCCACTTTGAAATGACAGTGTGCGCAGTGGGTTTTCAGCAGTAATCATGCTCCTGTGAACCGGAGCTAAACTGTTAGCACAGACTGTTTGCCATAGTACGAAGCCCACTGTGAGCAGTCCACCCTTCACTATCAGCTCAAATATATACTGAACAAAAATGTAAACGCAACATGCAACAATTTCAAATGATCCCTCAGGTGAAGAAGCCGGATGTGGAGATCCTGGGCTGGCGTGGTTACACGTGGTCTGTGGTTGTGAGGCCGGTTGGACGTACTGCCAAATTCTCTAAAACTACATAGGAGGTGGCTTTTGGTAAAGAAATTAACATTTAATTATCTGGCAACAGCTCTGGTGGACATTTCAGCAGTCGGCATTCCAATTGCACGCATCCTCAACTTGAGACATCTGTGGCTATGTGTTGTGTGACAAAACTGCACATTTTAGAGTGGCCTTTTATTGCCCCCAGCACAAGGTGCACCTGTGTAATGATCATGCTGTTTAATCATCTTCTTGATATGCCACATTTGTCATGTGGATGGATTTCTTGGCAAAGGAGAAATGCTAACGAACAGGGACATAAACAAATGTGCTTTTTGTGCATATGGATAATTTCTGGGAACTTTTATTTCAGCTCATGAAACATGGGACCAACACATGTTGCATTTATATTTTTGTTTACTAACGCTACAGAAATCTACAGAAATCTGCTATAAAGTAGCATCCACATCTATTGGATGTAGTGATCATAATATAGGCCCCATATCTAGGAAAACCAAAGTTCCTAAGGCTGAGCCTAACATAGTGAGATCATACAAGAGGTTTTGTAGTGATTTCTATGTGGTGTGTAATGAGGATGCTGCACTTCACACATTTATGAAATTGCTTATACCAGTTACTAATAATGTACCTATTAACCCTATCAGTCTTGAGACCCCAGCAAAAAAAATAAAAAATAATTATATATTAAAAAAAAAATGTTTTAATTAAAAAATATATTTCTTTAAATCGGCTTTTCGTATAGAGTGAATTCGGAAAGTATTCAGGCCCCTTAACTTTTTCCACATTTTGTTACGTTACAGCCTTATTATAAAATTGATACAATTATTATTTTCCCTCATCAATCTATGCACAATACCCCATAATGACAAAGTGAAAACAGGTTTTAGACATTTTTGACCATTTGCTATGAGATTCAATATTGAGCTTAGATGCATCCTGTTTCTATTGATCAACCTTGAGATGTTTCTACAATTTGATTGGAGTCCACATGTGGTAAATTCAATTGATTGGCCATGATGGCCATGATGACAGTGCATGTCAGAGCAAAAACCAAGCCATGAGGTCGAAGGAATTGTCTATACACCGAGACAGAATTGTGTCGAGGCACAGATCTGGGTAAGGGTACCAAAAAATGTCTGCAGCATTGAAGCTCCCCAAGAACACAGTGGTCTCCATCATTCTTAAAATGGACAAAGTTTGCAACCACCAAGACTCTTCCTAGAGCTGGCCTACCAGGCCAAACTAAGCAATCAGGGGAGAAGGGCCTTGGTCAAGGAGGTGACCAAGAACCAGATGGTCACTCTGATAAAAGCTCCAGAGTTCCTCTGTGGAGATGGGAGAACCTTCCAGAAGGACAACCATCTCTGCAGCACTCCACCAATCATTTGTGGTAGAGTGGCCAGACTCTTCAGTAAAAAGGCACCTGACAGCCCGCTTGGAGTTAGCCAAAAGGCACCTAAAGGACTCTCAGACCATGAAAAACAATATTCTCTACGGACAATTCCGTCGACCTCATGGCTTGGTTTTTGCTCTGACCTTACTGTGAAATGCTTACTTACAAGCCCTTGAACCAATTATGCAGATTTTTTTTATAGTAGGAAAATATTTTCTGACGAAATATTTTCTAAAACGAATGTTAAAAAAGTAAACACAATAACATTAACGATGCTATATACAGGGGGTAGAGTCAATGTGCGGGGGTACAGGTTAGTCGAGGTAATTTAAATAATATGTACATGTAGGTAGGGGCAAAGTGACAAATCATAGATGATAAACAGCGAGTAGCAGCAGCGTAAAAAAGGGGGTCAATGCCAATAGTCCGGGTAGCCATTAATTTGATTAACTGTTTAGCAGTCTTATGTCTTGGGGGTAGAAGCTATTAATAAGGAGCCTTTTGGACCTAAACTTGGCGCTCCGGTACCGCTTGCCGTGCGGTAGCAGAAAGAACAGTGTACGACTTGGTTGGCTGGAGTCTGACCATTTGTAGGGCCTTCCTCTGACACCGCCTGGTATGGAGTTCCTGGATGGCAGGAAGCTTGGCCCCAGTGGTGTAATAAACAGTACATAGGGGTTTGGTCCATCTACCCCTACCTCTCCAGTATCCCTGCACATTGTAAGTATGGTATTAGCACTGACCCGGGAACTGACCCTCATGTCTTTTTGTTCTACTTTACTTTCTTTTATAGAACTACTGATATTGATTACTGCATTGTTGAGAAAGTGCTTGCAAGAAAGGCATTTCATTGTGTACTTGTGAACGTGACAATAAAACTTGAAATTTGAGAACTGTCAGGTCCTGTTCAACATCAAGATAGGGTCGGAGAGTGAGATCGCACTGTACAGGAGGCTGCTGGATGGAGGGTAAAACATGGAGAGATGACAGGTGGAGCTACATGACCAGCTGGGTATTGATCTTTTGTTAGCTTGCTTTTTTTGAGGCATAGGAAGCGTCATATTTGCTAATTAGATACAGTATTTACATGAAAACTAGTGTGTATGTACTGTACAAGGGCTCAGGTCTGGGCCCGGTTCCGCGATAGAGACTGAATTTAGGCTTGCAAGTGTTTTAACAACGCATCTTTCCTACGACGGCTGAATATACGTTTCTCAAAACATCATGCAGAGAGAACGTTCGCTATGTGCGTCGCTGAGGCATGTGTCGATCAGTAGCAATGCGTGGGTAAAAATCACTGAGGAAACCAGGGAAAAAAGCAATTTTACAACCTGTGTTGTGATAATTGTGTTGTTTGCTCTGTAACCTGTTAGTTCATATACCTTGCAACTGTGATATACTGTATAGGCCTAAGGCCGAGACAATAAAAAGACAGTGGCAGAATTCAACCACACCTTTTTGTTACATCACAAAACAACATTATCTAGTTTAGTCCACAAAGCATATTGCATGTAACAAACATGTTACAAGTTACATGACCTACAGCATGGTCAATCATATGAATTTTTCAGACGACTAAACAACTATTGATTTCGAACACTGGAGAGTTACTGTACCACCAGTCACAAAGAAAACAGGATCTCATAACTTTTGGGGAAAAAATACTTATTTTTGATTTTGTATTCTATCATATATGTTTGGCTTTCAGAAGTCATATTGGTCAAGTGTTTTTTTTTTTTTTTGCATTTCCAACCTGTTAGGTGCATAATCCTAACAGGGTGGAACCTAACAAGGTGAACATTTGGAGCCCAAATTAGCCATAGTGCTGTGCAAGATTGAGCTAGTATAATGGTGAACATTTTAACAGGATTGTAACTAACATTAACACTAACATTTTGAAATTTGGTTAATTTTCTTTACTAAAAAATAAAACAAATTTAATTTGAGTGGGACATGCAGACTGACAACATGAAACATGGAAAAATATATGTGTTTATACTGAAAAAGAATATAAACTCAACATGTAAAGTGTTGGTCCCATGTTTCATGATCTGAAATAAAAGATCCCAGAATTTTTTCCATATGCACAAAAATATAATTTCTCTAAAATGTGTTTACATCCCTGTCAGTGAACATTTCTCATTTGCCAAGATAATCCAGCCACCTGACAGGTGTGGCATATCAAGAAGCTGATTAAACAGCATGATCATTACACAGGAGCACCTTGTGGGGACAATAAAAGGCTACTCTAAAATGTGCAGTTTTGTCACACAATACAATGCCACAGATGTCATGTCTCAAGTTTTGAGGAAGTGTGCAATTGGCATGCTGACTGCAGGAATGCCCACCAGAGAATTTAATGGTATTTTCTCTACCATAAGCCGCATCCAAAGTAATTTCGAGAATTTGGCAGTAAGTCCAACCGGCCTCACCATGCCAGCCCAGGACATCCACATCCGGCCTCTTCAACTGTGTGATCGTCTGAGACCAGCCAACAGCTGATGAAACTGAGGAGTATTTCGGTCTGGAATAAAGCGCTTTTGTGGAGAAAAACTCATTCTGATTGGCTGGGCCTGGCTCCCCAGTGGATGGGCCTAGCTCCCAAGTGGGTGGGCTTATTCCCTCCTCGGCCCATCCATAGCGATGTACCTGTCCAGTCATGTGAAATCCATAGATTAGGGCCTAATGTATTTATTTCAATTGACCGATTTCCTTTTATGTGACCGATCACCTTGATTCGGTCTTATGTAGCAACATTTGAAATTGTGTTTTTTACATTGGATAAAAGCAGAGACACAGAGTTACAAACGGGTACAGTATATCATACACTGCATTTGAGGAACAATGGGAAATTAATTCTGCTTTGAAAGTTGACAAACTTGTAACCTCGCTTTTGAGAAAATTGCCTAGTTTCCTGAAACGGATCACATATGAACTGTAACGCAGTAAAATTGTTGAAATGGTTGCATGTTGCATTCATATTTTTGTTCAGTATATTTATGTACCTTTGCACCATTGTTTTCCCACCAAAGAAATGACACTTCCTGAATGTGGTGACATTTTTTAAAGGGGTTGTTTTCTTAAATAAATCTTAAATAAAATAAGAAATACAATAATCATGAAAAAAATAACTTAAATATAATAATTTAACTATAAAATAATAACAAATTTGAAATATTATTTTAAGGTGTATATTTCTCATGGAATAACACCCAGGGACATGGCAAAAATGCCTACATCCACTGAAAAAAATGCAAAATTTCTTTGCAAGATCCATATTTTGTATTTTTAAGGTAAAAGGACAGCCTTTTGGAATAAACATTTTACACTAAATAAGAAGAGATATTTCCTGGGGACAGAAAATGCACCACATTGTAGGAATGACCTAGCTGCCTCCACTATTCCTGCGCCATTTCAACTTCAAAATTTGAAACATCATCAAAACACTTATGCTTAGTCTAATACAGTGACAACTAAAATATTCCAAAAACAATTTAGTCCGATCAATGTAAGCTAAATATGTGGCTTTCCATTGTTCTGATTTCCGTAAGTAGAAAAAACATGTTGACTCACCCTACTTGCAGAGAAACGCCAATGACATCCTCCTTTTTTTCATGTTGCCCAAATGGTCTATGACTCACTCACTCTGTCATACAGTACACACTATTAGTTTTTGTTGTCCTGGACTACCTGGCTATAATGCTTGCTCGCTAGCCTAACTTACTTTCATGTGCAGCTAGTTAACATTACGCCCTGACCTTGGAAAGCCTTTTAATGTCTCTATTTGGTTTGGTCAGGGTCAGGGTGTGATTTGGGGTGGGCATTCTATGTTTTGTTTTTCTATGATTGTATTTCAATGTTTTGGCCGGGTATGGTTCTCAATCAGGGACAGCTGTCTATCGTTGCCTCGATTGGGAACCATACTTAGGTGGCCCTTTACCCTCCTTTTTGTGGGAAGTTGTCTTTGTTTGTTGGCACTATAGCCTTTAGCTTCACGGCCGTTTTTTGTATGGTTTATTGTTTTTTTGTCGCCGTCATTCTTAAATAAAGTAAAATGTACGTTCACCACGCTGCACCTTGGTCCCCATCATTCGACAGCCGTGACAATTAGCCTATTGGCCCTTTCCTAAATTAGCCATTGATGGAGATAGGGATTTGGACTTGTAGTTTTACTTCAATTCTCCGTACTAGCTAATGATTATAACGGTAAATCTGATTCAACCATGAATTCATACATTGTGTGCACGGCCTGAGAGGATGGAAGTTCAATACGTAGCTATACGTAATCTTTTTTTCTTGGTACATTTTTGGGGGAAGCCTGGCTTCCCTTGGCATCCATCAGTGGCGGTCGGTGCCATTTTGAGATGAGAGGGGACAATTATTTTTTTAATGAGTATGGCCTTATTTCTATTACAGCATATTGGATGACTGTCATTCATATTCCATTCACCTATTTCAATGTAACGTTGATAGGTTCAGACTACTACATTATACTCAAATTTTCCCTATACCCATTATGAGGTTCTAACGTAGAACCTAGCCTATGAATGAAAGTTGACAACATAGGTGCACAGGTCGAGAGAAAGATTTGAGGTGATAGACAGTGACACGTGGACAGACAGTTACACATTCAATACCGCCTTGCACACACTTGCCTGCATCTAGCTGATCTAGCTGTAATCATTAGTTACAAGCAAAAGTTTTCTATTGGACAAATTCAGGTATGTTTATCCCCATTTTGTTCCATTTAAGAAACGTTTTTTAACAGAATCGGTGGAATGAATACATCCCCTGATCACATTCAAACAGTTCACTTCCGTAGGCACATACAAACAGCTCATTATATTTATTTTCCTCCTCCTCTCACCTTTTCCCTTTGCTTGTGAACTTCCCTGTAGAACACATCAGCTGTCTGTGACCAGGCAAAAAAAAACTTTACAAGCCAAACCATCATATCATAACCGCTACATCGTTGTCGCCATATTAGCTAAAGTAATGTCATAGTAAACATAGCGAATAGAACTAACGTAGCTAATAGCGCAGCATACAGTCAGTAAGCAGTTACTAACGATCCACTTCGCTGTTCAACGAGTGGTCCGAGGCAGGCGTTAGATTCCAAACATTTTCAAGTGCAATGTTAATAACGATGGTCTTGGGAAACGGCTCTGAGATTAAATGATGCGCCTACAAAGGTTATTTTGGAAAACTGAGCCCTAATATGGAAAGTGATATGACTGTTTTAGTTACAGTCTCCAATGGATCTTTGTTTTCATCCGTGCTTTAAAAATGACGTTGTTGTTGAGAAAAAAACGACAAAATATTTCTGAACAAAGACTGTGGTTGTCACCCAGACACTGATGGATGGAAAAGATAACTACCCAGTCAAGAAACATCTTCTCTCTCATCATGACACACCATAACACTCGTAGAATAACAGTTCATTGTTCAAAAATGATAAGAGACAATTACAATAAACAATGCACTGGCTGTCTGTGTGTGTGTGTCATATTTCATTTAGTGTAACATGTATAGTACATTATGAAAAGTCTGTTTGTTTCCTCTAAATGCATACAGAAGACCTGCAAAGTTGATGTGAGGTGAAAAGCGATATTACTCAAGCAACAAACTTAAAATCTCACAAAATTTTATAGAGCTGCATAAATAATTGTCCCTATGTCACTTAGCACACTTCATCCAGCTCTGTTCCCAGTCTAGATAACAACAAAAAAAATTCTCATGAAATCTCTGTTTATTCTTCATTTTGACCCAAAGTTCTCTATATAACCCCCGACTGCTGGACTGGGCCTCAATTCCCATGCTATTTCACATTATTACTCACAGTGCACTCTTGCTTTGGTTTATTTTCCTTCACATTAGCTAGTCTGCATATTGTTTGTTTTAAGTACCATTGACCTCATTTGGTCTCTATGGTGATCCCCTTGTATTGGTTAGTTAGAATTATTGTTCAATTAAGAAGAAAAAAAACTAGACCAAAATATCAAGCAAAGGTTGAGAGGTTATTACACCTAAAATATTGTTGCCCAAATCATGATTATCTTATCTCTTCCTGCATTCCAGTTATGTAAAAGATGTGTAAAAGTCAGTCTGCTGATGGTGGTTCCTCCTCTCTACCTGACCATGCACTGGCTAGTGTTGTATAGCTGTCCTCCACACACATACAGATATATTTTGTTAGAGCCAGAGATCTCCAGCCGCCTTGCATTAGAGGGATGAAAGCAAAGCAGCGGGTGTATCAGGGAGACAGAGCATTCCAAACTGATTCCAGATGGGGCGTGCAGAATATCTATACTGCATACCTGCCATTCCTCTGCATCGCTGGGCTCCACTGGACTCTCTGGCCAGGAGATTAGCCATGCAGTTTATCACAAGTGACACCTTTAGGTCCAAATAGATGATCCACACTATTATTCTGTCTCTCATCCCAACCAATTCAAAGGAATACACAGGAATGTTTCATGGAGTTTTTCCTTGGAGGAAGTAGGCCAAATATATTCATACATCAAATTGTGTTTTTACAGAATTCTATTATAGAGTAGGAGGGAGAACGTCTTTGGCTTCACTCTGGGTGGAACAAACAGCAAACTTAGCGAAAAGGTAGAGACAGGCAAAGACTAAACAGCGCAAAGTAATTGGCCAGTTATCTCAGCCTATTTTATAACTTAATTCAGAGTACATAAACAACCCTGCAGCACCAGATGACGAACAGTCACTTCAGAATAACAGACTTCAAGCATGAGTCATATACATTTTTGGTCAAAGGTTGCTAATAACCACTCTTCTCTACCAGACACATCTGTAGGGTGTGGCCTCTGCTCAGAGTCAGAATGGGCAGCGTTTCCTCCCAGACTACTCAGAGAGAGGGGAAAGACAGGGAGGGAAACGGGTGGATTAAGTAAGAACAGAACTGGGAAAGAGGCCACTGCCCAGCTAGCTGCCGGTCTCTTCCTCCATTTCATTTTTCCGTTTCTGATGCATGGAGAGCTGGAAATGTCAGGCGAACCGCACAAAGACGTGTTTTGGCTGCTTTGTTAGTGCATGAGTCACTCAGTCTGGTCACAGTGGTCTGTCCCAGTGGAAAGTCCAACCAGGGAAGTCAACGACCAGTCACAGACAGCCACACAGTATAGTCAACTAACATGATTACCCCTTTTGGCTAAAAATACAAAGAAACCAAACTTCTACTTCTTGCTGTAAGATTTCAATGTGCATGAGCTCTTCCAGTAAATCTGTGAGGAGTTACCATGAAAACAGATCTGGTAGTAAAATTAATTTTGAAATAAACTCAGAAATGATTCACAAACTATCACGAAATGAAACTAAAGAAATGTGAACTTGTTATTCTATGCCAGTACCAATATAAGCACGGAATCTAAATCCCAACCTTGGCATTCGTTGAATGAGTAACTACCACAGATTCCAGAATTGAAGGTAAATGATTAAAACATGTGGTAATGGTGTCTGGCTACAGTAGCTCAGGGTCCTTTAGTTCCTTGTGTGCAACAAATACTATACTTTTCCATGTGAATACCGTGTAGAGAAAGGAATTTTATAGCAGGAAGGGAGAGTCGATATTTACAGTGAACAAAGGTCCACCCACCCACACCTTCACACCTGCTGAGTTCATCAACAGATCTTTCCACCAACATGAAAGGCCCATGGACACAACAGGTTCACTGCGTCAACCTGTTCTGGACAAGACATTGGAAAACAAATTCCAGCTAGTTTCCGTTATGAGTGGAAAACATAGTCTTGGGTAGTCCTGTCCACCCCATTTACATTCCTATGTATCTGGGCACTGAGACAGAGGTAAAAGTCAGGCCAGAGGAATGTAGGGAGTGGAGACCAAGTCATGGGGTTAAATGTCAACAGTACTTTGATGATTAGGTCAGACATTCCCTCAGAGTCCTGTCCACAGCCCTGTCTGAGTGCTAATGGTCTAGGAATCCATTTTAGAGACAACTCTCCCCCCTATTTGTTATATGGGTATATTTGTTGTGAAGGTCCTTGGTCTTCAGGACATTGTGTCAATACTTTGTCTTGAAATCACTCAAGTAACATGTTGGATGTTAAGTGAGCTCTTCTTTCATGGAGCTCCATTACAAAAGGCATTTGTTACATAGACCAATGTTTTCCAGTCAGTACCCCCAACAGCACACACTTTTGTTGTAACCCCAGACAAACTCGCTCATGGAGGTCTTGATGATTAGTTGACATGTTGAATCAGGTCTGGGGCTACAACAGAAATGGAGGACTGGTGTTCAGAGGATAGGGTTTGTGTTTATTGACTGACTTTACTGACTAAATTAGCGTACATCCTTCAGGTTGGTTATGAGGTTTGATTTACTCAGAGGCAATGGGGTCATTTAAGGCATAACAATCCTGTTTTTGCCCAGTTGCTGTGGCAACCATCACAGAAAATATTTGTTACAGAGCAAGTTAAGTCAAAGTTGTCATACACATGGGATACATTATTTGTTTACAGAGCACGTTTTTGGGGAATGTTGCCAGAGAAACAGGGCAAACACACTCATGGCTTCTGAGTAAACCATCTATATGCTATAAAATAGATAAGTAGCATTCTACATCAGCATTAGCTGTGAGAAATGGCCGCCATCTCTGGCCTGGAAACCTGTCATCAAGCTGTGCGACTGTCACCACACAGCTTTAACGGAGACCACAGTGAGGACAGGATCATCAAGGGACTGTCACCATCATCACACCCCTCTACTGGCCAGGCCCCAGGCATGGCTGGTCACAGCACTTTACACAGCAGTCATGCAGAACTGCTGCTTTAATCCTAGCTACTTCCCACTCCTCAGGAATGGTGACCCACATGGGATTCCCCGTTACCAATCTACAACAAAAAATATTGCAGTTGGAATGCCTTGGCTTGTATCCTGGTTATAATTTCAGATCACTTCCCGTATTTGCTGATAACAGCCATTGGACCATTTCAGAATACCACAGAAAAAGTGTTTAATTACATACATAATTACCAGCAGGCTATGTATAAATATAATTTCATGCTTGCTTAATCACTTTTCTTATCTGAGTATTAAATCAGAAATTCCCGGCATGACAGCTCTGACTATGAAACAAGACAGGAGCAGCCCAGGCCAAGTTGCAATCGTGCAGCTTGGCTAAGTCTACTGTGTTCCCCCCCTTTGGACTAGTTGGCTTTTGGCCTCCCATTCCAGTCAGATATGACCAAAAAAGGGTACTTTCTGCTACTGCTGGGAATCAGGCAATATCTCTCGCCTACACAGCAGTGGAAAAATGACTCAGTAGTTGTGGGGCAGAGTGGAGGAATGTTGCAAACTGCTACTTGACATCAGCACTAAAACGCTTAAAATATTATACCAAGGGTCTCACAGAAGCCAGGAATGATTTACCTGACTGTAAGAAACGTGTTATCTGACAGTGATATCTGTTGAATTATGTTTACACTGTATTATCTGCTTGATCATTATGCATTTTGATGGGCCAGATTACTGTAGCGTCTGAGGTGTCTCTCGTTGGAGCTTTGCAACTCACTGCCTTCAGGATTGTCTGAAGGCGCAACAGGAAAATATCATAGCTCTGTCCTTGTTGTTGAATGCTCTTTGGTCTGGCATCTGTCTGGAGATAATACTGTATGTCTGAGCCAGGAGACATGGGTGTGTGTGTGTGTGTTTCTCACAGGTAAGGCTGACTCACAGATGAAAGATATTGTTGTGTAGAAACCCGAAGTGGGTGGTCAGCAGAGATAGATGGGATGGGCTGAGGGAAGCTGAGGGTTGGGTATGTGGAATTGGAGACAAGTGGAAGTAATAATGGCAGTGTTTTCACAACTAATGCGGCTTGCCTGAGGTTGATGCCGTGCAGGTGTTTGTACACATGCATATACACACACACACACTGTCATTCAAATAAACACATACAAGAACACACACATACATGTAATAGTGCCAGACATGCACACAAATACATATTTTTTATTTCACCTTTATTTAACCAGGTAAGCTAGTTGAGAACAAGTTCTCATTTACAACTGCGACCTGGCCAAGAAAGCAAAGCAGTGCAACACAAACAACAACACCGAGTTACATTGAATAAACAAGCGTACAGTCAATTACACAATATATATTTTTTAAAGTCTATATACAGTGTGTGCAAATGGCATGAGGAGGTATGGCAATAAATAGGCCACAGTAGCAAAGTAATTACAATTTAGCAGATTAACACTGGAGTGATAGATGAGTAGATGATGGTGTGTAAGTAGTAATATTGGTGTGCAAAAGAGCAGCAAAGTAAATAAAAACAATATGGGGATGAGGTAGGTAGATTGGGTGGGCTATTTACAGATGGACTATGTACAGTACAGCTGCAGCGATCGGTTAGCTGATGTTTAAAGTTAGTGAGGGAAATGTAAGTCTCCAGCTTCAGTGATTTTTGCAATTCGTTCCAGTCACTGGCAGCAGAGAACTGGAAGGAAAGGCGGCCAAATACACCTGCTGGAGCGTGTGCTACGGGTGGGTGTTGTTATCGTGACCAGTGAGCTGAGATAAGGCGAAGATTTACCTAGCATAGAATTGTAGATGACCTGGAACAAGTGGGTCTGCCGATGACTATGTAGCGAGGGCCAGCCGACTAGAGCATACATGTCGCAATGGTGGGTGGTATAAGGTGCTTTGGTAACAAAACAGATGGCACTGTGATAGACTGCATCCAAGTAGAGTATTGGAAGCTATTTTGTAGATGACATCGCCAAAGTCGAGGATCGGTAGGATAGTCAGTTTTACTAGGGTATGTTTGGCGGCATTTGCCTTGTTGCAAAATTGAAAGCCGATTCTAGATTTGATATGAGTCTGGAAGGAGAGTTTACAGTCTAGCCAGACACCTAGGTATTTGTAGTTGTCCACGTATTCTAGGTCAGAACCGTCCAGAGTAGTGATGCTAGTCAGGTGGGCGGGTGCGGGCAGAGAATGGTTGAAAAACATGCATTTGGTTTTGCTAGAGTTTAAGAGCAGTTGGAGGCCACGGAAGGAGTGTTGTATGGCATTGAAACTAATTTGGAGGTTAGTTAACACAGTGTCCAAAGAAGGGCCAGATGTATACAGAATGGTGTTGTCTGTGTAGAGGTGGATCAGGGAATCACCCACAGCAAGAGTGACATCGTTGATAAATATACAGAGAAAAGAGTCAGCCCGAGAATTGAACCCTGTGGTACCCCCATAGAGACTGCCAGAGGTCCGGACAACAGGCCCTCCGATTTTACACACTGAACACACTGAACTGATTTTACACACTGAAGTAGTTGGTGAACCAGGCGAGGCTGTCATTTGAGAAGCCTTGTCCAGGATGATGAAGGCGGCTGCACAGTACTGTCTTTTATCGGTGACGATTATGATATCGTTTAGTACCTTGAGCGTGGCTGAGGTGCACCCGTGACCAGCTCGGAAAATGGATTGCACAGCGGAGAAGGTACGGTGGGATCCGAAATGGTCAGTTTATTAACTTGGCTTTCAAGGACTTTAGAAAGGCAGGACAGGATGGATATAGGTCTGTAACAGTTTGGGTCTAGAGTGTCACCTCGTTTGAAGAGGGGGATGACCGCGGTAGCTTTCCAATCTTTAGGGATCTCGGACGAAATGAAAGAGAGAGGTTGAACAGACTGGTAATAGGGGTTGCAACAATGGCGGCAGATCATTTTAGAAAGAGAGGGTCCAGATTGTCTAGCCCAGCTGATTTGTACAGGTCCAGGTTTTCCTGCTCTTTCAGAACATCTGCTATCTGGATTTGGGTGAAGGAGAAGCTGGGGAGGCTCGGGCAAGTAGCTACGAGGGGTGCGGAGCTGTTGGCCGGGGTAGCCAGCAGGAAAGCATGGCCAGCCATAAAGAAATGCTAATTGAAATCATGGATTTATCGGTGGTGACCGTGTCGCCTAGCCTCAGTGCAGTAGGCAGCTGGGAGGAGGTGCTCTTGTTCTCCATGGACTTTACAGTGTCCCAAAATGTTTTGGCGTTAGAGCTACAGGATGCACATTTCTGTTTGAAAAAGCTAGCCTTTGCTTTCCTTACTGACTGTGTGTATTGGTTCCTGACATCCCTGAAAAGTTGCATATCGCGGGGAATATTCGATGCTAGTGCAGTCCGCCACAGGATGTTTTTGTGCTGGTCAAGGGCAGTCAGATCTGGAGTGAACCAATGGCTATAGCTGTTCTGAGTTCTACATTTTTTGAAAGGGGCATGCTTATTTAAGATGGTGAGGAAATTACTTTTAAAGAATGACCAGGCATCCTCGACTGACGGGATGAGGTCAATATCCTTCCAGGATATCTGGGCCAAGTCGATTAGAGAGGCCTGCTTGCAGAAGTGTTTTAAGGAGCGTTTGACAGTGATGAGGGGTGGTCATTTGACCGCGGACCCATAGTGGATGCAGGCAATGAGGCAGTGATCGCTGAGATCCTGATTGAAAACAGCAGAGGTGTATTTGGAGGGCAGGATAATATCTATGAGGGTGCCCATGTTTACGGATTTAGGGTTGTACCTGGTGGTTTCCTTGATAATTTGTGTGAGATTGAGAGCATCTAGCTTAGATTGTAGGACTGCTGGGGTGTTAAGCATATCCCACTTTAGGTCACCTAACAGAACGAACTGAAGATAGATGGGGGGCAATCAATTCACATATTTTTGTCCAGTGCACAGCTGGGAGCTGAGGGGGTTCTATAACAGGCGGCAACAGTAAGAGACTTATTTCCGGAGAGATGAATTTGTTAAATTAGAAGCTCGAACTGTTTGGGCATAGACCTGGAAAGTATGACGGCACTTTGCAAGCTAACTCCTCCCCCTTTGGCAGTTCTTTTAAAAGGCTGACTCACAGAAGACAGGACACACAGACATAACAGCAGGGCTTTCTCACACTCACACATATTATGTGCACGCAGCACAGGACAAACAGTCATAGTGAAGGAATATGAGAATGCTGCTAAGGCTTAAACCTGGACATGACAGAACAGTGTCAACTGACACGGTACGAATTCAACCGATACCATTTCAGTTGTACTTTCACTGCTCACTTAACCCTGATGTTACGTAAGAGGACTAGACCTCCTCCCAGGGCTTCTCCGGCTAACTTATCAAACGCCAGCCCAGCTAAACGCTCTTATGAAAACAGGAAAAAGAGACTTGACAGTTTGGTAGGATCAGGATGTTTAAACCATATCTGGTCTGTTTATACAAAACATGCCCCGTGGGAACAAAACAGGTCATTTTTTTAGAGCTGACATCAGGTATTTAATTAAATGCACAACAGTAACATGAACCATTGTTCCGTTTTCATTTCCCCACCTATAAGAATCAGAGGATATTTCCCAATCATCAGGGCCCAGTTTTTCATAAGTTATCTGATCGGATTTCAGCAATATAATACAGTATATACATATGAGATAAGTAAAGCAGTATGTAAACATTATTTAAACATTATTAAAGTGACTAGTGTTCCATTATTAAAGTGGCCAGTGATTCCAAGTCTGTATATAGTGCAGCAGCCTCTAAGGTGCAGGGTTGTGTAACCGGCTTTGGGTATTTAACAGTCTGATGGCCTTGAGATAAAAGTCTCTCGGGTGCTGTAGGTGTCCTGCAGGGCAGGTAGTTTGCTCCCGGTGATGCGTTGGGGAGACTGCACCACCCTCTGGAGAGCCCTGCGGTTGCGGGTGGTGCAGGTGCCAGGCAGGGATACAGCCCGACAGGATTCTCTCAATTGTGCATCTGTAAAAGTTTGAGAGGGATTTTGGGGCCAAGCCAAATTTCTTGAGACTCCTCATTCTATGCATTTAATTCTATCCGATAGACGAAATCCAGATCTATTTTTTCATTTTATTTGGCCCCTGGATAGGGAAGGTACCTTTATTCATATAGTATACTCATCACTGTTTCCTTATGACAGTGTAGAAGTAGTACCACTACCTGTCCAGTAGATGAAAAGGAGTAGGCCTGTTCAAACCACTGAAAATCCTGATTTTGTGATCTTGATATTGTGGTATCTGGATCAGAATGATCCTATTAGATTATGTTTTGGGGGAGAAAATGCTAAAAACAAAAAAACAGCCAGATTAATCTGATCTGATCCTGGATCGCAAAAAAGAAGATTACAGAATATTCTGATCCAGATTTAATAAATGGAAAAACTGGGCTCCAGATGATGATGATGCATAAAATATACCATGAGGGTGATATTATGACCTTAAGTGGGCCCTACATTTTGAAGCCTGCTATGTATCTGGCACAACAGGCACATATTATCTCCTGACTGTAGACATTACTGCTGAGATAACACATTCATCATCAAGGCCCAGACAGGCCAGGCAGACACACCAAGAAATACTAGCTACCTTGAGCTGAGCATTGAGTTGGCTCTGTGCCCATCAACACAGACTGGGATAAATTCTCAAGGATTCAGATAATTAAGAGAATTGACTCAAACTATCAAAGCTGACAAAACTGCTAACAACAAAATAATGAAAACTGGCTGCTTTTTTGAATGGACCCAGATCACTATTCCCTCACATGGTATTGGTGAGGATATCAGCCAACAACACTCTCTCAACAAAACAATACTTCATCATAGTGATGTCATTTTCAGGGTTCACATGTGAACATGTATGGATGGCTACTACAAGTAGTCTTAAGACTTCAACTACTGTTCAATGTAATAATACTTTGCTCAAAGACCCTCCCGTGCTGTAGCCTATGTTGCTACAGTAGCAGTGAATGGGGGAATGACAGCCACTTCCAGCCAATCACGTGTGAGCGACAAAAACAAACCCAGGACAGTAAATGGAGTCCTGTATCTTAGATTCCCAACCTAGATTCCTCTGTCTCCCCTCATCGGTGTTCAACAGTGAGGATGAGGAGAGTTAAGATTTCCGTGAGCCAGGCATCTGTAAAACCTCAAGAGACTAGTTTGCCTGTCAAGAGTGACAGTGGGAGAAGGGAGGGTGTCATTAAAACTGAGCTTAATTATTGTGATTAACTGCCACTCCTGCACACGCTTGAACAGTTTCAGATGGAGCGTGATCCACAGCAAACATCCAACTTAGCTCTGTAAAATCATATTCAACTCAATCACCAGGCTTTTACTCAACTCTTGTTTACAGAGCAAGGGGTGTGAGAGAACAGATCTTTACTCGATCATGCGGTTCGTCTGCACACCTTTTGCGATGTTGACAGGCCTGCCTTTTGTGGTGCTCGAGCAGTGATGTTAGTGCAAATAGCAGAGTCCAATTCAGTACAGCTGCACGGCCGCTGCAGTTATGGCTTTACCTTCCTCCCCCAGGTTTAGTGCATCTTCTGGCCTATCCAATGTCTTTTTACAGGTCACTCTTACATCTGCGATTGCATATTTTCTCAAGACAACACAAACACAGCTTGACAAGTCATAAGGATAAATTGTTTTTAACTTGACTTCTCTAAATTAAATAGTACAATAAACAAATTGTGTGCTCTTCCAAACCTCTAAAAGCACTTAACTAAGTTCAGCAAATCCAGCATGGTCAGTGTGGTTCTTTCTAAAGAGACAGTGTTCAAGTCAATCTTTTGATGACGTAATGAACTTGAGCCACATTCCTTCTGCTTTCTGTGCAAAAACATCTAATAAATGATCCTGTCCATAACCACTGAAAAATCTTGAGTGAACCTGGCCACGCTGTTCCCGAGGGAGATCATCTTGGCATCCTGACTGGATGCACAATTATGACTTGTTAAGCTTTTAGTGGAATTCATTCCATTGGCTATTACATGCCAATTACACATTTAGAGTGAAACACAGCCTCGTTTACAAATAGTTGATTCTACAGGCTCATTGCTAAAAATATTGATATTACTGATATGGCTTAATATTAAAATAACATCTGGAAACATCTGGAAAGGTGAGACCTATAACAACTGAGCTGGTGGCGTTGCACTGTGAAGCCAATCAGCAGAACCCATGGACCGTAATAAATATCATAATATAATGTCATTGCTAAAGGGCGTCGGAACTGTGCGGAATACACATATATCTGGAGGGCATTAGAGCAAACTGATGGTGGAGGTGAGAGCGAAATGAGACATCTGTTTTACTACCAAATCTATGGAACTGTGCACTCAATGTCCTTGAACAAGTCCAATTTGTTGTTATTATTAATAGTGTGAGAAGTGTTTGATTGTCCATGCTGACTGTATCTGTCTGTACACACAGGCAACACATTGATAGAGTACGACTAATCATAATGAGATGCTGTTGAAACATGCAAACAAAGTACTTACAGTAGTCAATTGGCAGGTGCTGTCTGTTGCTTTTCAGTGGACCAAGAGAACAATCCAAAAACAAAAAGGACAAGAACCCACTTGCACTGACAAGAATCTAAATCCCAAAATGATTTTCCAATGAAGAATGTTCTGAAATATTTGTCTATTATCCCATCTGGCCTATTCTTTAGAAATGGTACCCACATGTTGTACACAATACAGTATACTGCTGGTAGTATACAAAAACAAATCTGTCATCAATTATCCTCTCCTCCCCCCGATCTCTCTCACACACACAAAGAAACCACATTGAAAATATTTCCAGGAAGACAGGTCAGCACCAGAACAACTATCTAAAGGAGCAGGCAACACAGAGCAAAGAAGCAATGCTCCACTAGCTTAGCTCAACCAACCACTGACTGACTGGCATCCATGTCCCTGTGCTGGAACAAGGACCCTGTGATAGAAGAGAGAGCATGAGCTCGACTCACTGGTTTTCCACTCTGTCATACACCAGCAGCTTCTAGCTTAGCAACATACAATGGTGCAGTCAAACTAAATCAGCCCAATAATTAGTCGGACCTCACAATGTTGCATTGACTTATGATTTAATAAGCAACACTCACATAGACACCCATACACAATCAGACCATGATTTCCAGTCTTGTCATGGAGTAGAAACTCTGACGTTCACCAGTGTTTTCCACAGTAATGAGGATCAAGGCATAAACAAATACAGTACATTTGATATACTGTACACATTAAATACTTTGGCCTTGGACAAACATAACAAATATCGATAAACACACATAAAGACATCAATAATGCAGTTTTGCAAGTGAGGGTTAAAAATGAGCTTTCCTCATTTTGTCTTCTACTACAACAGCTGTATCTTTTCACTTGACAGAAAGAAAGTACATCATGAGATATTTGTCCAGCACAACCTAATGGCCATATGTCAAACTAGCACGTTAAGTCAAACAAAATTAGATAACCTTGGTCTTCCATAATCTTTCATTACAAAGTCGTATCACAGTTACATTGTACTCCAAAGTCTAAAGGCTACTGTGTGGAATGCATGTGGGAGCCACTGTTTTCAAAACACTGATTGAAGTGTTTTGGAGTTACTAAGTATTTCAGGCCTTGGATGCGGTGACCAAGGAAATGAGAGAGGGAGTTAAGACCGCACCTTGGCCCTAACAACTGGCTTGTGTGATACTCTACACCCGCTGTCACCCACCCAACAGGGCCGGCCCTATAGCCTTTTGTGGGCCCTAGGTGAGATTTGATATTGGACATTTTAGTGCCCCCCCCTCCCCATTTTGACGGCAAAGAGAAAATGTTTTATGTTAAAGTTAATTTCCTGTAATTCGACACATGTTGCTATGGGGAATAGAGAAGTTTTGCAATTTTGAAACAAATTTCATGCAATTCTACTAAGTTTGCCACGGGGCAGAGAAAACGTTGAAATGAAATTGTGATCCTTAACAAAAACATTTATCACAAAACATATGTTTTATAGCCTAACTAGATGATAGGCTATAAAGGCCAGGGGGAAGTTGTGTAATTTAAAATTAAACTCAGCGATATGACGTAGATGCAAAAAGCAAACAGCATAGTGGGGTCAATCTCCGCAACAACTAAGAGTGTTGAAGTGCAAGGTTCAACTTGTCCTTTGTTTAGGTGCCTTGGCTACCATGCTGTGATGATAGGCCCTGCTTTACTTAAGTTGCATGACATTGCAAGCCAAGAAATTGTGAGATACAGCATTCCATTGCGAGATACAGCTTTTGATTGCTGATAGATAGGCCTAGTGCACGGTTCAGACTGTCTGCCTGGTGGCCGACCTGCCTATACTGTGCCCCTCCCCCTCTCTAGCGTGTGTTTGTGTTCTCCTAAGTACTGCAACTAATCAGTCTCCTCCGTTCCAAAAATAGTGAATCTTACCAGTCTAATCTTGACACTCAGAAATGGGCTTTGACATCGGGCGGCGAATTGCAAGGATTTGAGGAATCAATTATTTTGGAGTTGACTTCACCACTACGTCATCGTTGTTAACAGAAAAAACTAATGTCAGAGAAAGGCCTGTATGGCAATACTTTGAGTAGTTAATTGAGAAGGAATTGCAAACTTTGCGAGGTGGAAGTGAGGTACAGTAATGGTACCGTGAGACCAAACCGTTGCTGGCAGCAGCTGCATTGTGAATTCATGTGGGATTTTGTGCATTTTATGCTGTTTAATCATTAAGAAAAATGTTCAATTTGTCACATCCCTAACCTGGGCACATGCCCTGTGTGCCTGGTCGGTATTCAGCCATGATTACCAGAAGTTTAGATCGCTGGCTAGACTAATTTACCAATCTTAATTGTTAGCTGACATGGCTAATTGAGTGACTGACATAACAAGAGAATGTCTGCTGATGCACAGCCACATTTTTAAATTGCACCTTGTGTATTCTACTATTCTAACTCAACAGTATTCTAACCCACTGAGTTCCTAAAACAGATATTTGTAAAAAAAAAAAAAAACATATTATAACTTTTTGGTCGGGGGCCAGGGGCCCTAAGCGACCATCATATTAGTGTCATCGTGCAATGGAATTAACACAGGGAACATGCGTACAAAATGTTAAATTGGACAACAGATCCCCTTCTCATGATTTAATTTTGAGAACCTCGCTTCAATTCCGTTAACTAGGCTTACACCGCCCCCCAGTGGTGATAGTGACCTACACCATTGCAATGCAGCCCTGTAGGTGGACACGTTGCGAAACATGCACGCGGAAACTTGCGTGCCCACGTCTCCGGGATCCAGGGCAGGCTGTCGATCTCCAACATGGCGGCGTTAGGTGAGGATTATGTTAGCTAAATTCTGCATGGGCCGGGTGTGGCAAGCATGGAGATATGCATTGAGTAGCATCGACTAAACATTTTAGAAAGGGATGCACTCATCTTTTGAAATACATACTTTCTCCGGGTGTTTCAGAATTGCGTGCTCTGTGTCAGGGCTGTATCACGATTGACGCTGCAGGGTGGGCATGGGACCGAGTAAACATCGCACTTAGTTTTTTTTTCCCCCCCAGGAAGAGGATCTGGTCATAGACCACAGGAATGACCATGCGTCTTCATAGATATTATTTGTTTGAGACTACGATAGTTGCTACTGTGCCGACAGTGCGTTATCTGCTGGGTTTTTAGAGGTAGTTAGTTACCTGTAGACGCTTGACAGCTACACTATATATACCGAAGTATGCGGACACACCTTCAAATTAGTGGATTCGGCTATTTTAGCCACACCCGTTGCTGACAGGTGTATAACATCGCGCTCACAGCCATGCATTCTCCATAGACATTGGTAGTAGAATGGTCTTACTGGAGAGCTCAGTGACTTCAAACATAGCACTGACATAGAATGCCACCTTGCCAAAAAAGTCAGTTTGTCAAATGTCTGCCCTGCTAGAGCTGCTCCGGTCAACTGTAAGGGGAAACGTCTAAGAGCAACAATGGCTCAACCGCAAAGTGGTAGGCCACAGAAGCTCACAGAACGGGACCGCTGAAGCACGTAGCGCAATTTTTTTGGTCTGTCCTTCGTTGCAACACTCACAACCAAATTTCAAACTGTCTCTGGAAGCAACGTCAGAACAAGAACTGTTCTTCGGGAGCTTCATGAAATGGGTTTCCATGGCCAAAATGACCAAGCAAAATGACCAAGCGTAATGCCAAGCATCGGCTGGAGTGGCGTAAAGCTCTCCGCCATAGGACTCTGGAGCAGTGGAAACGCGTTCTCTGGAGTGATAAATCATGCTGCACCATCTGGCAGAGAACACTACCTGCCCGAATGCATAGTGCCAACTGTAAAGTTTGGTGGATGAGGACTAATGGTCTGGTGCTGTTTTTCATGGTTCCGGTTAGGCCCCTTAGTTCCAGTGACGTTAAATATTAACGCTACAGCATACAATGACATTCTAGACGATTCTGTGCTTCCAACTTTGTGGCAACAGTTTGGGGAAGGCCCTTTCCTGTTTCAGTATGCCCCTGTCCACAAAGTGAGGTCCATACAGAAATTGTTTGTTGAGATTGGTGTGGAAGAAGTTGACTGGCCTGCACAGAGCCCTGACCTGAACCCCACCGAACACCTTTGGGATGAATTGGAATGCCGACTGCGAGCCAGACCTAATCGCCCAATATCGGTACCCGACTTCACTAATGCTCTTGTGGCTGAATGGAAGCAAGTCCCCGCAGCAATGTTCCAACATCTAGTGGAAAGCCTTCCCATAAGAGTGGAGGCTGTTATAGCAACAAAGGGGGGATCAACTCCATGTTAATGCTCATGATTTTGGAATGAGATGTTCAACGAGTAGGTGTACACATACTTTTGGTCATGTAGTATATGTAAACAAGAGAGTTGACAGCTGACCTACGTTGACAGTATCTGGGGCATGCACAGTAGACCAGGGTGAGGTATTTATGTTTTGTGGGGTTTGTCAACATGTGATGGAGGAGGGGAAGGGGATGTCGGTATGGTAAATCAAATGGGGACCCTTGTGCATCATGGCCTCATTTCATGCCATTGTGAGCTCTCTGCAAGTCTGTAAAGGGAACATCCACACAGCACTGAAATGGTCTGACTGTGAACCATATGGCCGGCTTGGAATGACCCTTAAAAATCAGGGAAATGTTAATCTTGCAGGCTTATAATTTTTCCTTCACTGACTCACTACTAAGGGACCGTCATCGACCCAGTGCAGCATCCCCAAACACTTTTGCCTGATTCACACTATAGGCACAAAAGCAAGCCGGCTTGGTTACGCAGCCACCATTGTTGCTGGAATCATATTGGAAAGGACAGTGTGACTGAAAAGAAAATATCCAAGCCAGCACAGTAAGGTTTTGGGTCGGCCCTTTGGTATGAATCAGGCAATTGAACCAAGAGGAGTGTGCATATATGATGCATTAGATCTATGTTGGTCTGTTAGGCTATGAAGCAGGCACTCTGATAGCAGGAATACCATTTTCCCATTAGTCAGTCAGTCTTGTCAGAGGCTTGTCAGAGAGCTGTTTGATCATGATGGTAAATGTTTCCCTCTACTCACAGCAGCTAAGAAGAAGGGGAATAAGAAGGTGAAGACCCTATCTCTGACTGACTTCCTTGCTGATGACAAGGGGGGCAATGCTCCCACAAGTTACGCTCCCACCAAGCCCGCTAGCAGCTGGGCAGACGAGACAGATGACCTGGAAACAGAGGGTGAGATACTTCAGAAAAATAAACAATCGCCATACATATTTTCTCCTATTTAGGCCTATATGTTGAGTGTTTATTCAACCAGGATAATGTTGGCTACTGTAATTCGTTTAGGCCCAATCCTGTTTTGTGATATTCACCTCTGGTGTCAGTGCACCTGTGTTTGGTATTCATAGTCAACGTGTCAAGAGCTGCTGACACATCTTATTGTTAGGATCCATACATACAGTACCTAGCAGGGTGACCTTAGAGGCAATTTGCAACAAAAGGGACACCCTGCCACTGTTTTGTTAAATAGCTACGGGATGGGGCTGGATAAATGTAACCACTCTTAAATTCATAGACTGCTATGGATGCAAGGACTCATCATCCATGAGATCAAAATTATGGATAAAATCAAATGTTATGTCACATGCGCTGAATACAACAGTGAAATTATTACTTACAAGCCCTTAACTAACAATGCAGTTTTAAGAAAAAAAAGTGTTAATTGAAAAATAGCAGCAGTTAAACAACAATAGCGAGGCTATATATGTATCAGTACAGAGTCAATGAGCAGGGACACCGTTTAATTGAGGTAATATGTACACTACCGTTCAAAAGTTTGGGGTCTCTTATAAATGTCTTTGTTTTCCATGAAAACATACATGAAATTAGTTGCAAAAGGATAAGAAATATAGTCAAGACGATGACAAGGTCATATATAATGATTTTTAATTGAAATAATAATTGTGTCCTTCAAACTTTGCTTTCGTCAAAGAATCCTCCATTTACAGCAATTACAGCCTTGCAGACCTTTGGCATTCTACAGTGGCTTGCGAAAATATTCACCCCCCCTTGGCATTTTCCTATTTTGTTGCCTTTACAATCTGGAATTAAAATAGATTTTTTGGGGGTTTGTATCATTTGATTTACACAACATGCCTACCACTTTGAAGATGCTGCAAGTCCTTTGGGGTATGTCTCTATAAGCTTGGCACATCTAGCCACTGGGATTTTTGCCCATTCTTCAAGGCAAAATTGTTCCAGCTCCTTCAAGTTGGACAGGTTCCGCTGGTGTACAGCAATCTTTAAATCATACCACAGATTCTCAATTGGATTGAGGTCTGGGCTTTGACTAGGCCATTCCAAGGCATTTAAATGTTTCTCCTTAAACCACAAGTGTTGTTTTAGCACCATGCTTAGGGTCATTGTCCTGCTGGAAGGTGAACCTCCGGTCCTAGTCTCAAATCTCTGGAAAGACTGAAACAGGTTTCCCTCAAGAATTTCCCTGTATTTAGCGCCATCCATTATTCCTTCAATTCTGACCAGTTTCCTAGTCCCTGCCGATGAAAAAACATCCCCACAACATGATGCTGCCACCACCATGCTTCACTGTGGGGATGGTGTTCTCGGGTTGATGAGAGGTGTTGGGTTTGCACCAGACATAGCGTTTTCCTTGATGGCCAAAACGCTACATTTTTATCTCATCTGACCAGAGTACCTTCTGCCATATGTTTGGGGAGTCTCCCACATGCCTTTTGGCGAACACCAAACATCTTTGCTTATTTTTCTCTTTAAGCAATGGCTTTTTTCTAGCCACTCTCCCGTAAAGCTCAGCTCTGTGGCGTGTACGGCGTAAAGTGGTCCTATGGACAGATACTCCAATCTCTGCTGTGGAGCTTTGCAGCTCCTTCAGGGTTATCTTTGGTCTCTTTGTTACCTCTGATTAATGCCCTCCCTGCCTGGTCGGCCCTCTATTGGCAGGTTTGTTGTGGTGCCTTATTCTTTCAATTTTTTTTAAAATGGATTTAGTGGTCCTCCGTGGGATGTTCACAGGTTTGGATATTTTTTTATAAACCAAACCTTGTCTGTACTTATCCACAACTTTGTGCCTGACCTGTTTGGAGAGCTCCTTGGTCTTCATGGTGCCACTTTCTTGGTGTTGCAGAGTCTGGGGCCTTTCGGAACAGGTGTGTATATATACTGAGATCATGTTACAGATCATGTCGGGGCGGCAGGGTAGCCTAGTGGTTAGAGAGTTGGACTAGTAACCAGAAGGTTGCAAGTTCAAACCCCCGAGCTGACAAGGTACAAATCTGTCGTTCTGCCCCTGGACAGGCAGTTCAGGGGCCACTGTTCCTAGGCCGTCATTGAAAATAAGAATTTGTTCTTAATTGAGTTAAGTTAAATAAAGGTTAAATAAAAATGTAAAAAAATGTGACTCTTAGATTGCACACAGGTGGACTTTATTTAACTAATTATGTGACTTCTGAAGGTAATCGGTTGCACCAGATCGATCTTATTTAGGGGCACGCACCACAAACCGGCATTATGTATCTGTTACTGTACGCACCACTTTTCCATTTAAAAAAAATAATTAAACAAATTGAAACATTATTTTTTAAGTTTCACTTCACCAATTTGGTCTATTTTGTGTATGTCTATTACATGATATCCAAATAAAAATCAATTTAAATTACAGGTTGTAATGCAACAAAATAGGAAAAATGCCAAGGGGGATGAGTACTTTTGCAAGGCACTGTAGTTGTCAATTTGTTGAGGTAATCTGAAGAGATTTCACCCCATGCTTCCTGAAGCACCACCCATGAGTTGGATTGACTTGATGGGCACTTCTTACGTACCGTACCATACGATCAAGCTGCTCCCACAACAGCGCAATAGGGTTGAGATCCGGTGACTGTGCTGGCCACTCCATTATAGACAGAATACCAGCTGACTGCTTCTTCCCTAAATAGTTCTTGCATAGTTTGGAGCTGTGCTTTGGGTCATTGTCCTGTTGTAGGAGGACATTGGCTCCAATTAAGCGCCGTCCACAGGGTATGGCATGGCGTTGAAAAATGGAGTAATAGCCTTCCTTTTTCAAGTTCCCTTTTACCCTGTACAAATATCCCACTTTACCACCACCACCAAAGCATTTCAGACCATCACATTGCCTCCACCATGCTTGGCAGATGGCTAGCTTTGAGTCTAGACAGTGTTTACAATGGAGTAAAATAAACTTATATTTGGGGTTCTGGTCGGGTATGATAGTTGAACTAAGCTCATGAGGCATTTATACATTATATTCTTAATTAAGAATCAATGGGTATATATGTGGACACCCCTTCAAATTAGTGGATTTGGCTATTTCAGCCACACCTGTTGCTGACCGGTATATAAAATCTAGCACACCGCCATGCAATTGCCATAGACAAACATTGACAGTAGAATGGCCCGTACTGAAGAGCTCAGTGACTTTTAACGTGGCACCGTCATAGGATTCTACCTTTCCAACAGTCAGTTTGTAAAAATTCTGCCCTGCTAGAGCTGTCCCGGTCAACTGTAAGTGCTGTTTTTGTGAAGTGGAAATGTATAGGAGCCTCGTCTAGGAGCTGCCACACAAGCTCACAGAACTAGAATGCCGATTGCTGAAGTGCATAGCATGTAAAAATCATCTGTCCTCGGTTGCAACACTCACTATCGAGTTCCAAACTGCCGCTGGAAGCAACATCAGCACAGAACTGTTCTTCAGGAGCTTCATGAAATGGGTTTCCATGACCTAGCAGCCGCACAATGCCAAGTGTCGGCTTGAGTGGTGTAAAGCTCACCGCCATGGCAGCCAATCAGTCTGTCCATTTGTATGTCTGATTCTTTAGATCAGAGTTTTAAGAGTTTTTATGTGTTAATGACCCTGATCCTGTTTACAGAAGCAAACCCTTTTGATGTGAAGGTGAATGCTGTATATAACTATTTTTAGTTCTGTCTTTTTGACGAAATTTACTTTTTGAGAAGGCTTTTTTTCTGCCTCGGGCCGCTCGTAAACTGTAGCCTACACTTTTTTGGAGTTGGAGCTGATGCACTTTGGGAAAGTCTACGTCGTTCTGCACAACGTCTACTGGTTGTTGCACACCTGTGCTGAAAGAGCTATAAAAACCGGCATTATGTATCTGTTACTGTACTTGGTCTTTACTTAATGACATCCTGGGTTAAATAGGATGGATGATCAATGGGTGAGTGACGAGACCATCATGTCAATACCACCAGGGTCTCTCTCTGCTATTGCATTTGTACACATTTTTTTTTTTTGTAAAGGAGGACTGGTTGCAATTTATGTGAAATCCACGTTTAACACTTGAAATTCTGTCGATTACCAAACCCAAACATTTTGAATTTCTTTGGGTTAAAGTGAACGTTTAAAGTGAACGTTTACAAGGACTCCCACATCTCTGTACTCGACTGCCCTCGGCTTCGGGAGATGCAAGTAACTCTCTTTCTGATGTCCTACACAAGCTAAATGACTCTGAATTCATTCTTTTAGGAGGTTTGAACTTTTGAACTGGGGCATGATTACATCTGTATCGGACTCTTTTAAAGAACTGTGTGACTCTCTGAATCTCGATCAATGAATCAATGCGCCTACAAGACCGAGTCCCAGAGCACCTAACAAATTAACGCTATTGGACATTCTTCTAACGAATAACCCTCAGAAATACACATCGACTGGGATATTCTGTAATGATGTCAGTGATCACCGTGCAATTGCTAGTGTTAGAAACACAAAAATGACCAAAGCCAAACCCCGTTATATTTTACAAGACATTTTAGACAGTTTGATGAGCAAGCGTTCTTACATGATCTGTACCATAATATTGACAGAGGGATAAGCACACCCCCTGTGAAGACATTTAGAATCAGTGCTTTTCAGATAACTTAGCAGAATTAATTAGAAAGAGAAATGTATCTTGGGCTCAAGGTAGACATACATACGCTCCTGTTGACTGGGCCTCCTAAGAAATAAATGCACAGGATTGATCAGGAAGTCCAAATCAGATTTCTATCTAAATGCTGTCACAGAGAACCTAAACAACCCTACCAAGTTTTGGAGGCTAATCAAATCAGTGTCAGGTTCTAATGTCTCCTCTGGCCTACCTGACCATTTAATTATGGACTCTAATGAAGTGAAGGATAAAGCCAATAGTGTAGGGGTTTTTAACAAGCACTTCATATCTGCTGGTTCTGTTTTTGATAACGGTGGGGCCCAGGCCTCTAATGTAAGCTCTGTTACAGTAAACTATGATATAGGCCCTCGTGAACCATTTGAACTTTGAGCCTGTTTCTTATGCTGAGGTCTATAAAGCATTAAAGGCAATAGAGACTAAAAGGTCTACAGGTCCAAACCACCTGGATCCCTACCTCTTAAAGATAGCAGCTGTGGTTCACATGTTCAACTTGAGTCTCTTGACTAAATTGTAAATCAGTTTATGTCTTCCCCTTGCTAAAGGGTGGAGATCCCTCAGATGCTAATATATATCGTCCTATTTCCAAACTCCCTATCTTGGCCAAAGTCTATGAGTCCCTTGTGAACGTTATTTGTATTTTTTTGCATTTTATTTGAAAATAACATACTGAGCAGGGTTCAGTCTGGCTTTAGATCGGGACACAGACCACAGCTGCAGCTATAGCAGTGAAAATTACATCATAAATGCACTTGATAAAAAGCAACATTGTACTGCTCTGTTTTTGATTTATCAAAGGCATTTAATTCAGTTGACCATGAATTGTTGGTAGCTAGACTCAGTAACATTGGTCTCAGTGAAGAGACAGAACTAAATGTGTATATACTGACAATCAAAAGTCTAGCTTTCTTGCCATTAATAGAGGTGTGCCTCAGGATTTTGCATTAGCTCCTGTGTTCTCAATTTTATTAATGATTTGGGAAATGGGATGCAACCAGCAAAGTTACATCTATATGCAGATGATACAGTCATACAGTCATATATTAATTTGCTGCTTCTCTGGTTCAGGCAGTTGAAGAGCTCCAGGCTGCTTTTCAGTCACTGCAGGCCTCGCTTTATGGTCTCAAATTGGTCTTGAATGTACAAAAACCTAAATTCATGACCTTTACCAGAGCTCACACTCAGCCAGAGAAGGTTAGTATTGTCACATCTGGTGGCTTATCCATTTAAAAAGTGTCATCCTACAAATACCTGGGTATATAGTTGGATGACAAGTTGTCCTTTAAAGTTCATATGAATGATCTTTGTAATAAGGCCTGCTTCCCACTTATGGCTAGAAAGAAGCTTGTTCATGCCACTTTTGTCTCTGTAATTGATTATGGTGACTTGTAGTATATGCATGCAGCCTCCTCCATTTTACAGAGACTGGACTCTGTTTATCATGCATCCTTGTGCTTTATTACAAATGCCAAGTCACTCATCCACCATTGCACCTTGTACCAAATGATAGGTTGGACTTCACTTTATATGTGCAGGAAGCTACATTTGTATGTGTTCATCTACAAAGCCCTTTTTGGTAAACTCCCACTTTACCTCTAGTCTGGTCTCCTTCACCACCAGCAGATACCATACCCGGTCTGCTAGGTGGGTGCTACTTAAAGTCCCCAGGATATATACAGTATTAGGCGAGACTGCCTTCTCGTCTTGAGCAGACTATGGAATAGTCTACAATCCATGCTTCATCTAGATATGTTAGTACCCCTGAATTCATTTCAAATATTGATGGGAGACTCTGCTACAGAGGAGTGTAAAATGCTTTTTTTTAGGCTGGATCATGTTTTAATTGTATGTATTGATTGTTGCTGCTGCCTTAGCCAAGTCTCCCTTGAAAAAGAGCCTCTGGGTCTCAATGGGCTTTTCCTGGTTAAATAAAGGTAAAAGAGCAGTGCTATAACAGGTTCTCTGGAGTTATGAATACGCTTCACCATCTGGTAGTTCAAATGACGAATCTGGATTTGGCTGATGCCAGGAGAACACTACCTGCCCGAATGTGTAGTGCCAACTGTAAAGTTTGGTGGAGGAGGACTATTTGTCTGGGGCTGTTTTTCATGGTTCGGCCTAGGCCCCTTAGTTCCAGTGAAAGGAAATCTTGACTTTACAACATACAATGACATTGTAGACGATTCTGTGCTTCCAACTTTGTGGCAACAGTTTGGGGAAGGCCTTTTCCTGTTTCAGCATGACAATGCCCCCGTGCACAAAGCGAGGTCTATACAGAAATTGTTTGTCGAGATTGGTGTGGAAGAAGTTGACTGGCCTGCACAGAGCCCTTACCTCAACTCCATCGAAAACCTTTGGGATGAATTGAAACGCAGACTGCGAGCCAGGCCTAATCGCCCAACATCGGTGCCCTACCTCACTAATGCGCTTGTGGCTGAATGGAAGAAAGTCCCCGCAGCAATGTTCCAACATCTAGTGGAAAGCCTTCCCAGTAGAGTGGAGGCTGTTATAGCAACAAAGGGGGGACCCAATTCTATATTAATGCCCATGATTTTGGAATGCGAGTATGTCCACATACTTAAAATTCAAAAAATAGATTGACCCTTTAACCACCAATCTCTCTCAATTCTCTCCCTTCTCCTTCGTCCAGTGTCCACCTCCTGGCATACAGAGGAGGATATGTACAGGGCCCCGGCCATCGACCGCTCCATCCTGCCCACAGCACCCCGTTCAGCCCGGGAGCCAAATGTTGACCGCTCCCGTATCCCCCGTGGTCCCCCTTACACCGCCTTCCTGGGCAACCTGCCCTACGACGTCACTGAGGACTCAATCAAGGACTTCTTCAGGGGTGTGGGGGTAAGTGCACTACGAATGTAAAAACACGAAACCGTATGTAAAATGTATACACGCGTGACTGTATTTCGCTTTGGACAAAATAATCTGCTAAATGGCATATTGTTTTATATTATTATATTATAATGCCCTCAAATTCAAGTCTGGACCTCGAAACCAGTTCCACTGCTCTTTTTCATTATTTCCCTAGAGTCAGGGACTGATTTAGACCAGGGACACCAGGTGGTAATTAATGATCAGGTAGAACAGAAAACCAACAGTAGTCTGGACCTCGTAGGGTAAGATTTGAATACCCCTTTTATAAAGTATTTGTCAAGTTGCTGCTAGTATTTGTTCATCCAAATCCAGACATATCGCTTTCTCTCTCTGTGTAGATCAGTGCAGTGCGTCTTCCTAGAGAGCCCAGTAACCCAGAGAGGCTGAAGGGTTTTGGCTATGCTGAGTTTGATGATGTGGAATCCCTCCTGAGTGCCTTGAGTCTAAACGAAGAGGTGAGTAAATTTTTAAAAAGTGAGCTACAAGGGAAAAAGTCAGTGAAAACACCGTTCTCACCATTCATAGGTTTAGCCACTAGATGGCATCCATTTGTTTTTTAAAGGCCCAGTGCATTCAAAAAACAGATTTTTTTCTGTGTTTTATATATATTTCCACACTGAGGTTGGAATAATATTGTGAAAATTCTGATAATGCCTTTCTACTGTAAGAGCTGTTTGAAAAGACTGCCTGTAATGTCAGCCTGTTTTGGTGGGATGGAGTTTTGTCCTGCCTGGTGACGCCACCAAGTTGTAAATGAGTTAATAGGCCAAAAAAAGAGTTCCAAACCTCTGCCAATAACAGCTAGTTTTTAATTTTCCCCTCCCCCTTAGACCATTCCCAGACAATCCTAACAAAATTCTTGCTTGAGAAATTGCTCTTTGCAATCTTAAAAAATAACTGATATTGGCCCAAGATGGAAAGAATGTTGAAACATAATTAACTAAATTACAGTTAACGAAAAGAATGCTTAATCCATTATAAACTAATGTATAGAATTGATTATACAAGTCACAAGTTCTACAGCACAACGGCAAAGTCATGTCTTAAGTGTAAAACAAACCTTTTTATGCATGTAAAGTACATGTCGGATAAAACATTTCACTACAGGCCTGATGGAAACAGAACATTTGTTGATAAACTTTACAAATGTCGATAAAGTATGCTAGACAAGGAGGCATCTTTTCCTGTCTGTAAAATGAATTATGCGAGAAATGTCGGTGGATAGCTTTTAGGGGCAAATATTGATATATATATATATATATATACTGAACAAAAATATAAATGCAACATGCAACATTTTCAATGATTTTACTACGTTACAGTTTGTATAAGGAAATCAGCCAATTTAAATAAATTAATTAGGCCCTAATCTATGGATTTCACAACTTGGCAGGGGCACAGGCATTTGGGACCCAGGCCCACCCACTGGGGAGCCAGGCTCAGCCAATCCGAAGCAGTTTTTCCTCACAAAAGGTCTTTATTACAGACAGAAACACTCCACTTATCCAGCGTGCCAAATCAAATTTTATTTGTCACATACACATGGTTAGCAGATGTTAATGCGAGTGTAGCGAAATGCTTGTGCTTCTAGTTCCGACAATGCAGTAATAACAAGTAATCTAACTAACAATTCCAAAACTACTGTCTTGTACACAGTGTAAGGGGATAAAGAATATGTACATAAGGATATATGAATGAGTGATGGTACAGAGCAGCATAGGCAAGATACAGTAGATGGTATCGAGTACAGTATGTACAAATGAGATGAGTATGTAAACAAAGTGGCATAGTTTAAAGTGGCTAGTGATACATGTATTACATAAGGATACAGTCGATGATATAGAGTACAGTATATACGTATGCATATGAGATGAATAATGTAGGGTAAGTAACATTATATAAGGTAGCATTGTTTAAAGTGGCTAGTGATATATTTACATCATTTCCCATCAATTCCCATTATTAAAGTGGCTGGAGTTGAGTCAGTGTCAGTGTGTTGGCAGCAGCCACTCCGTGTTAGTGTATGCCACACCTGTCAGGGGGATGGATTATCTGGGAAAAGAATAATTGCTCACTAACAGGGATGCAAACAAATTGGTGCACAAAATGTGTTTTTTGTGCAAATGGAACATTTCTGGCATCTTTTCTGCTCATGAAACATGGGACCAACTCTTTACATGTTGCGTTTATATTTTTGTTCAGTATAATAACCATCATATCGACGTAGACTTGGAGTCACGGAATGACATTGTTGTGTGGTACTCCCACTACGATTCATTGGGAAAGCATGGAGTTTTAGGCTACAGATGAATACATTTGTGATGAACTTCACAGGGTGGTGAAAGTGCAAGGTGATGAGCTTGATGCACCTTTCCCATAAATATCGAGGGTCTTCTTCCAGTGACAGGAGGACCGATGCTTGACTGCTGTTTGACAACAACAAAAAGATTCTCGCTCTTATCCATAATTATCTCATCATGTAGACTAGACTACCTGCACAGCCTAACTACTCTACGTCTGTTTGCTAGAGCGCACGTGCCAAGACCAAAGCAGGCCATTGCTATTTAACTCAGCAGTTTTTGTGACAAACTATCGGTAGAGTGGAAAATGCGCTGGACACACTGATTTTTATTCGGGACATGAAAATGTAACCGAAAAAGTCATTTTTGTGTGCGCTACATCATCACGCACAGATTGTTTTTAATACGCAACCAGTCCGTTTTGGGGTGCCAGATGGGTTGGATGATACTTTTCTCATCAATCATCTTGAATAAATCGTATATTTAACTGGAAAATCAACCAATCTTCCATCGTTAACACAATGAAAAGGTCAAATGCTTTATTATCTACATTTTGAAAGTGTGCGGGCGATGGAGAGAAACGAAACAGTGCAGTTTGAGGCCATGTGTCAGAGAGTGATGTGGGCGCAAATGTGGGGGTGTGAGCAGGGGGGGGGGGGGGGGGGGTCTGGGCAGGTGTGACGCTATCGTTTGTATGTGTACGTTTTGTCATGTAGGAAATAAATATATATACTTTTTTTTATGCTCTTTGCTAAGCTATTTTTGTTTTCAATTAAAATAAAACAATCACAGTAAGGTACTTACCCAGAAAGGATTTGATATTGGGATAAAACAGCTGCATTGGACCTTTTAATGTTTACTCTTTCTCCATGCAGAACTTGGGAAATAGAAGAATCCGTGTGGACATTGCAGACCAGTCTAATGACAAAGGTGTGTATCTTATCTTGAAGCTACAGTACTACCATACACATTTTTGCAGCTGTGCATTCTACATACACTTTCGCAGTTCAGATGAACTTGATTAAGTGTTACGAATCCCTTTTGGCCCGACAGTCTAGGGGGGATGGTAATGAGACCCGTAACATATCTCATGCAAATTATAGTTGTGACAAAGTAAGTGTGAACGAAATAACCACGACAACTGAAATAATACCGTCAAACTCAGGGTTTATTGATAAACACACGGTAAGTGGGGGCTCATCCGGGATCTGTCTTTACTGACACCCATGCCGCTCATGTAGATTGTTGATAGTGGTATAGTTCAGTGTTGAGCGTCATAGCTGAAGTAGCATTAGTGTTTGCTATTTTCGTTGGCTCTTGTGAAGTAGTGTAAGATGGCTACTTTTGATTTGAAGTCCTTTTTGGATAACCCTTCGTGGGAGGTTTTTGACAAATGTCGTAGAGTTGATTTAATGACCTTGGCTGACCATTATTCAGTATCGATTCCACAGAATGTAGTTAAGTCGGAGGTTAAAAGGCTGGTGTTAAATGTATTGTTGGAAGAGCAGGTGCTTGTGTTACCGCTGCCTGAGCATACTACCCCTGTAGGGGATGTTGCTGCTCCTGTAAGCCCATTGGTGTCTGATAATGAGGGTGAGGCTAAAACACCAGCCACATTGTCCCATTTTGATCCACTCTCCCCACTGTCAAACGGTGATGCCAGGAGGGATGTCCGTTTAGCACAGTTCCAACTAGAGGTGGAAGAGAGAGCCCAAATTAGGTGAGAGACTCTCCAGTTGGAGATGTGTAAAATGAGGCAGAAAGAGAACGAGAACAGCGGCATTTAGATTTGGAGATGGGTAAAATTGAGGCAGAAAAAGAACAGCGGCATTTAGATTTGGAGATGTGTAAAATTGAGGCAGAAAAAGAACGAGAACGAGAACAGAGGCAGATGACGTTTAAAATGCGCCAGATGGAACTGGAGGCAGAGACAGCGAGGCTAGCCTTCGTTCCTACTGTGCCTGTTAGTGAGCCGTCCTCACCTGCTGTGTCCTCAAACACGTTTGACATTAGTAGGCAGATTGCCTTAGTACCTTTGTTCAGAGAGTCAGAGGTTGACTCCTATTTTTGTGTATTTGAGCGTATAGCCGTAGCATTGAAGTGGCCTGAAGAGGTATGGTGCCTATTACTTCAGTGTAAATTAACTGGTAAAGCCCAAGAGGTTTTGTCAGCGCTACCTCTGGAGGACAGTTTGAATTATGAAGTGGTCAAAGCTACTGTTCTTCGTGCCTATGAGCTTGTGCCTGAGGCATACCGACAGAGATTTAGGTCTCATAGAAAGTCTTCTAGTAAGACTTATGTGGAATTTGCTAGAGACAAGGGAAATCTGTTTGATAAATGGCATGCTGCTAGTAAGGTAACTGATTTCAACTCTCTCCGGGAGTTAATCTTGTTGGAAGAGTTTAAAAATTGCTTACCCGAACGCATTGTAGTTTACCTAAACGAACAGAAAGTATCCTCCCTGGCAGAAGCATCTGTGTTGGCAGACGAGTTTGTGTTGACGCACAAGAGTGTGTTTTCGGCTCAAACTGAGAGTAGAACCACTGAGTTTCCTACCTTTAGCCCTAGTCGGCCAGCAGTGGTATATCAAGCACGCCAGAAGAATGAGCGTCCCTGTTTCTATTGTCATAAAGTAGGACATATGATTAATGATTGCTTCCTGCTAAAACGCAAACAAGGGATGCCTCTTCGTGCCAAGCCACCAGCAGGTGTTGCTCTAATTCGTACGGTTGTGAGGTCTGCAACAAAACAGGTGCCTCAGGGTAACTGCAGTTTGAAAGTCTCAGTCCCCGACCGCAGTTATGAACCATTCATTTCCGAGGGGTTTGTGTCCCTAACGAATGACGAAGCGTCTCAGCGTCCGGTTAAAATCCTTAGAGATACTGGTGCGGCGCAGTCGTTTATATTGTCTGATGTGTTGCCCTTATCTGACGATACATACTGTGGTTCCAGTGTGTTAGTGCAGGGTATTGAAATGAGTTTTGTCCCCGTGCCATTGCACTTTGTGAAAGTACACTCTGAGTTAATCAGTGGAATATTCAGAGTGGGGGTACGTCCTATGTTGCCAGTGAAAGGTGTGACCTTTATAATGGGTAACGATATTGCCGGAGGAAAGGTAGTACCCGTATTGGATAAAAGTGACCACTCTCTCTCTTTGTGTCTTAACCTCTCTTTTGTTGGAGCACCTCCAAATCACTTTGTCATCTCCTGTGAGTATTGTTTTGGTTATGGTGTTTGTATTTGATTGCTGGTGGGAAAAGGGGAAACCAAGACAAGTCGCCCATGGGCATACACTACCCGTAGGTGAACTTTGTTAAATACACTAGTTAGAACTGGGCGGACCACCCACTGTATTTTTGGTTAGTTAGCTGTTGTTAAAGTAGGCTAGTCTAGCTTAGGGGTGTTTTTGTATACTTATGGTTTCTTTCCTTGGGTCCAGCTCAGCCCCTTTTCCTGCTCCCCCCATTACCGTGTGTTTATAAATAAACCCTGAGTTTGACGGTATTATTTCAGTTGTCGTGGTTATTTCGTTCACACTTACTTTGTCACAACTATAATTTGCATGAGATATGTTACGGGTCTCATTACCATCCCCCCTAGACTGTCGGGCCAAAAGGGATTCGTAACATTAAGCATCAGAAGAGTTTTGTCTCCACTTCCTTTCTGACTCGTCTGTGTCTCTCTTAGGGAGGGATAATCACTCCATGGGTGGCCGGGACAGGGACCGGGGGGGAGACTTTGGCCCAGACAAGACAGACTGTGATGACTGGAGGGCTCCTCGGCCCAGTGGAGGAGAGAGTGACGACGGGCCGCCTCGGAGAGACGACGCCTTTGGAGACCGTGAGTACAGTACAGGTCAGAAACCTCATGTCCTCTATGTGGGGTAGATTGACCCCCTAATAACCCCCCCTGCCCCCTCTCTGTCTGCCGTTTGCTCCAGGGTCACGGGATCGCTACGAGTCAGACAGGCCCAGAGGAGATGATCGCTACGGAGGGGGCCAGGACAGGTTCAGGGATCGCTATGATGACCGGGATCGCAGAGATGACAGAGGAGGTCAGTTGGAATGCCTGGTCTTATACCAGTGCACCTATACACATTCAGCATTTTAGTGAGAAGGCTTACTAATATAGTATTTCTGCCACTTCCCTCAGGTGGTTTTGGTGGTGGTGGTCGCAGGGCATTTGGCACTGGTTACAGGCGCGATGAGGGAGGACAGGATAGCTACCGGCAGGATAGCTACCGGTCGGATAGCTACCGACGGGATGACTACCGGGTTAGTGGGGATCGTTATGGTGACCGTGGTAGTGATCGATACGAGAGACGGGAGGAAAGCCGGGATGACAGAGGTGAGAAAGGTTATTAAAATACATCTCATTCTTCATGTGCACCGGCCCAGTGAAACATGTACTGTACCAGGGTGTACTTTTTGGCCATTCTTAGGTGCTGTCGAGAGGCCCAAGTTGATCCTGAAGCCCCGTAGCGTACCCAAAGAGGTGGAGCAGAGCAACACCCCGTTTGCCCCCTCAGGCAGGGCTGCCTCCATCTTCGGCGGGGCTAAGCCAGTGGACACGGCCGCCAAGGAGAGAGAGGTCGAGGAGAGGCTGAAGAGGGAACAGGAGAAACTGCAGCGACAGCTAGAGGACAGGATCCCAGACCGCAAGCCCAGAGAGAGGTATGTTACGAAGGGCAGAAGAGCATAGTCTAAAATGAGGAAATGGAGTAAAGAATACACTTCATGTATAGGATGTTACCCTTGACTCATTGATCCTGGTCATCCCTCAGGCACCCCAGCTGGCGCAGTGAGGACCAACCTGCAGAACGCTCTCGGACGGGCAGCGAGTCTTCCCAACCAGGCAGCCAGTCTGGCAGAGGTGAGAATTTGACTGGCTATGATGGGTAATGCAGTCAGCCGTTATATCACTACTGTAGTCGATGCGATGTCTTTGGAGGGTAATGTTGTGATTTCAGCTAACTTCGTTGGGAGGGTTGGTCTAAAATAATAGAATACACATTTCCTGTTGGACATTTGTGGACGTTGGACAATAAAGTCCTATTTTCTTCTTCCTGTCCCATTGCCAGCCTCCAAGCGCAGGGAGAGTGAGCGCTCGGTGGACAGTGGTCGTGAAGAGGAGCCCTCCTCCCCTGTGACCCTGCCCCCTCCCAGACTGGACGGGCAGCCCCTGAAGGTGGTGTTTGCCCCGCCCCCCAAGGAGAACGCCTGGGCCAAGAGGACCACGCCCGTTGGCGGCTCCAGTGAGGGCTCGGCTGGGCAACCTGTCGCCCCCAGCAGTGAAACAGCCCCACAGCTCACCAGGTTAGAGGTCATCCCATAGATTGATTCTATGAGTCACCCCACCCTACAATCCACATGCCCCTAACACCTACAGTGGTTCCTCAATTAAACGTTTTGAGATTATGCTGCAGGACATTGAGGTAATTTCTGGATTTGTATGTTACCCTGCGTCACTGCTTCATATGCTCCAGACCAGGCAGTGTTAGAGCGCTGATTATGCTTTTGGGTACATTGTAAAATGTTGGTCCCATGGCACTAATGTGTCTCTACCTGAGTGAATGGTGTCAATGAATGGGCAATATGACCAAATAAATTCTTCACAGAGTTCAAGTAATAGACACATCTCAACATCAACTGATCAGAGGAGACTGTGAATCAGGCCTTCATGGTTGAATTGCTGCAAAGAAATCACTACTAAAGTACACCAATAAGAAGAAGAGACTTTCTTTGGCCAAGAACTACGAGCAATGGACATTAGACCGGTAGAAATCTGTCCTTAGTTCTGGGGTACACATTTAAGATTTTTGTTTCCAACCTCCGTGTCTTTGTGAGACGCAGAGTAGGTGAACGGATGATCTCCGCATGTCTGGTTCCCTCCATGAAGCATGGAGGAGGGGGTGTGATGGTGTATTAGTGCTTTGCTGGTGACACTGTACGTGATTTATTTAGAATTCAAGGCACACTTAACCAGCATGGCTACCACAGCGTTCGGCAACGATACGCCATCCCATCTGGTTTGCGCTTAGTGGGACTATCATTTGTTTTTCAACAGGACAATGACCCAAAACACACCTCCAGGCTGTGTAAGGGCTATTTGACCAAGAAGGAGAGTGATGTCGTGCTGCATCAAATGACCTGGCCTCCACAATCACCCGACCTCAACCCAATTGAGATGGTTTGGGATGAGTTGGACCACAGAGTGAAGGAAAAGCAACCAACAATTGCTCAACATATGTTGGAACTCCTTCAAGACTGTTGGAAAAGCATTCCTCATGAAGCTGGTAAAAAAGGAAGAACAACCCTTGAATGAGTAGTTGTGTCCAAACTTTTGACTGCTACTCTATATTGAAGTAGCAATTGAGAGAGAGCCCTTTGGAGATTAGGGGGAAATTATCAGACCAAATGTGAGGACACTTCACCTGATACAAGACTAAAGTTATAGATGTATCAATATCACAGACCTGATTTGCCCGAACGAAAAATGCATCAACAACCAACAAATATGTAAATTTATTATAACCCACATAATAATCAAATCAACCTTATAATTGGCAATGATTTATATATTTCCAAAAGAAAGACTCGTATCCATATACAATATTTGTTCATCAACATCTTTGTTTTCATTAATAAAATTATGATAGACTCAGATGTTTGTTTCAGCTACGTTTTAGTTACACCCCCCCCCCCCCCCCCCCCCCCCCCTCACCAGTTCATCTTTGCTTGTAGGCTTGACAGAGTTTACAGATTTGTTTTCAGTTGATGCCAATCAAGTTTTGATCAGGTTTAAATCAGGAGACCTACATTAACATATTTTTAGATATACTGTAGGCCTACCATAGGCGAGGTGAGTCTCACTAGGGTTGAGTAATGTGCTGTGAAAAAGTGTTTTAGGTCTACTTATTCTGCTGGCGTCTTGACCCAGATTATTACACAACAAATACAATAATCATTCACCAACAAATGATAATCAATCCCATATAGTCTGTTCTAACAAAAAATGTTTTAAAGTCTTTAGTACAGTCAAGATTAAAAACAGTTGAATGAATTCCTGAATTCGGTTGCTTTAGCCGACCATGTTGCGGTTGATTTATTGTTTAATTATTCAAGGCTCCTTTCTCTTCTCTTTGCTGGTTCTTTTAAGAACTTGATGGTATAGCAATAGCCTAATAAACTTTACATTACCTGACACCCTAGACCCACTCCAATTTGCTTACCGCCCAAATAGGTCCACAGACGATGCAATCTCAACCACACTGCACACTGCCCTAACCCATCTGGACAAGAGGAATACCTATGTGAGAATGCTGTTCATCGACTACAGCTCGGCATTCAACATCATAGTACCCTCCAAGCTCGTCATCAAGCTCGAGACCCTGGGTCTCGACCCCGCCCTGTGCAACTGGGTACTGGACTTCCTGACGGGCCGCCCCCAGGTGGTGAGGGTAGGCAACAACATCTCCTCCCCGCTGATCCTCAACACTGGGGCCCCACAAGGGTGCGTTCTGAGCCCTCTCCTGTACTCCCTGTTCACCCACGACTGCGTGGCCACGCACGCCTCCAACTCAATCATCAAGTTTGCGGACGACACAACAGTGGTAGGCTTGATTACCAACAACGACGAGACGGCCTACAGGGAGGAGGTGAGGGCCCTCGGAGTGTGGTGTCAGGAAAATAACCTCACACTCAACGTCAACAAAACTAAGGAGATGATTGTGGACTTCAGGAAACAGCAGAGGGAACACCCCCCTATCCACATCGATGGAACAGTAGTGGAGAGGGTAGCAAGTTTTAAGTTCCTCGGCATACACATCACAGACAAACTGAATTGGTCCACTCACACAGACAGCATTGTGAAGAAGGCGCAGCAGCGCCTCTTCAACCTCAGGAGGCTGAAGAAATTCGGCTTGTCACCAAAAGCACTCACTAACTTCTACAGATGCACAATCGAGAGCATCCTGGCGGGCTGTATCACCGCCTGGTACGGCAACTGCACCGCCCTCAACCGTAAGGCTCTCCAGAGGGTAGTGAGGTCTGCACAACGCATCACCGGGGGCAAACTACCTGCCCTCCAGGACACCTACACCACCCGATGTCACAGGAAGGCCATAAAGATCATCAAGGACATCAACCACCCGAGCCACTGCCTGTTCACCCCGCTATCATCCAGAAGGCGAGGTCAGTACAGGTGCATCAAAGCTGGGACCGAGAGACTGAAAAACAGCTTCTATCTCAAGGCCATCAGACTGTTAAACAGCCACCACTAACACTGAGTGGCTGCTGCCAACACACTGACACTGACTCAACTCCAGCCACTTTAATAATGGGAATTTATGGGAAATGATGTAAATATATCACTAGCCACTTTAAACAATGCTACCTTATATAATGTTACTTACCCTACATTATTCATCTCATATGCATACGTATATACTGTACTCTATATCATCGACTGTATCCTTATGTAATACATGTATCACTAGCCACTTTAAACTATGCCACTTTGTTTACATACTCATCTCATTTGTACATACTGTACTCGATACCATCTACTGTATCTTGCCTATGCTGCTCTGTACCATCACCCATTCATATATCCTTATGTACATATTCTTTATCACCTTACACTGTGTACAAGACAGTAGTTTTGGAATTGTTAGTTAGATTACTTGTTATTACTGCATTGTCGGAACTAGAAGCACAAGCATTTCGCTACACTCGCATTAACATCTGCTAACCATGTGTATGTGACAAATCGAATTTGATTTGATTTAACTTGAATCATCTCTCTTCATTTTACCCACAAGATAAATCATTAATAGTCTTGTATAGTCCCATTATATGCTCAGTTGGTAGAGCATAGCGCTTGCAACGCCAGGATTGAGGGTTCGATTCCCATGAGGGACAAGTATGAAGAAAAAAAAGTACGAAAACGTATGCAATCACTACTAGAAGTCATGTCTGGGGCATCAGGTAGCCTAGTGGTTAGAGCCGAAAGGTTGCTAAATCAAATCCCCGAGCTGACAAGATAAAAATCTGTCATTCTGCCAACTGTTTCTAGGCCATCATTGTAAATAAGAATTTGTTCTTAACTGACTTGGTGAAATAAGGTAAAAACAATAAATAAACAAAAAAAAATGAATATATCGGTTTTAATTTTATTATTGCCAGTATAATTTAGCCACTTTGACATGCATCATCCAAACAGCGGCTGAAGGGAAAATGCGATCTAATGCCAAAGTCTCGGCGACTTCTTGCCAATGTTCAAACGCTCTCCATACTACATCTGCCTGATGTATCATGTATACATCATGTATACATCGGGCAGATGTACCAGTCAAAAGTTTGGACACACCTACTCATTCTAGTTTCTTTTTATTTTTTAAACTATTTTTACTATTTTCTACATTGTAGATTAATAGTGAAGACTAAATTAAGACATAACACATGTAGTAACCAAAAAGTAACCACATGTAGTAACCGAAAAGTGTTAAACAAATCTAAATATATTTTAGATTCTTCAAAGTAGCCACCATTTGCTTTGACAGCTCTTGGCATTCTCTCAACTAGCTTCACCTGGAATACTTTTCTAAAAGTATTGGATTTCCCACATATGCTGAGCAATTGTTGGCCTCTTTTCCTTCACTCTGCGGTCCAACCCATCCTAAATCATCTCAATTGGGCTGAGGTCGGGTGATTGTGGAGGCCAGGTCATCTGATGCAGCACTCCATCACTCTCCTTGGTCAAATAGCCCTTACACAGCCTGGAGGTGTGTTTGGTCATTGTCCTGTTGAAAAACAAATGATAGTCCCAGTAAGCTCAAACCAGAAGAGATGGCGTATTGCTGCAGAATGATGTGGTAGCCATGCTGGTTAAGTGGGGCGGCAGGGTAGCCTAGTGGTTAGAGCGTTGGACTAGTAACCGGAAGGTTGCGAGTTCAAACCCCCGAGCTGACAAGGTACAAATCTGTCGTTCTGCCCCTGAACAGGCAGTTAACCCACTGTTCCCAGGCCGTCATTGAAAATAAGAATTTGTTCTTAACTGACTTGCCTGGCTAAATAAAGGTAAAATAAAAAAAAAAAAAATAAAATAAAAAGTGTACCTTGAATTCTAAATAAATCACTGACAGTGTCACCAGCAAAGCACCATCACAACACCACCTCTATGCTTCACGGAGGGAACCACACACACGTAGATCATCCATTCACCTAACACTGCCTGTTCACCCCGCTATCATCCAGAAGGTGAAGATAGTACAGGCGCATCAAAGCTGGGACCAAGAGACTGAAAAACAGCTTCTAAAGGCCATCAGATTGTTAAATCAAATGTGTTTTGTCACATGCGCGGAATAGAACCGGTGTAGACCTTACAGTGAAATGCTTACTTACAAGCCCTTAACCAACAATGCAGTTTTAAGAAAATACCTTTAAAAAAAAAAAAAAGTAATAAGAAAAACAAATAATTAAAGAGCAGCAGTAACAGCCATCACTAGGTAGCTTCCACCCAGTTACATAACCCTGCACCTTAGAGGCTGCTGCCTCATACATAGACTTTAAATCACTGGCCACTTTTAATAATGGAACACTAGTCACTTTAATAATGTTTACATATTTTTGCTTTACTCATTTCATATGTATATACCATATTCTATTCTACTGTATTTAGTCTATACCACTCTGACATTTCTCATCCTAATATTTATATATTCCTTAATTCCGTTATTTTACTTGTAGGTTGTGTGTACTGTTGTGAATTGTTAGATATTACTGCACTATTGAAACAAGTCCAAATCAATTTAATATACCCAATCACAAAGAAATCCATTAATATTTTGTTTAGGAAGGTCATAAAAAGAACATGATACTAAGACAATTTATTTTAAAATAACAGAATAGCGTGTTTTAAGATGTGTTTCTCTGTGCTATAGTATGGTTGCTTCATGTCAACAAAATTAATTAACTTGCTATACTTTTTAAGGTGGGTGTATAGCAATCAAAACCTCTGGCCTGCATGGACCTCTGTAGCATTATTTGAGAAAGTAAGCAAGCACCAATGAGCTTCATGAAGACGCCCTCAAAGATGCCCTCTGGTGGTTTCAACAAGCATTAACGGCAACAAAGTCTGACAGTGAAATACTATGACTCATGCACTGTAACATGCTGTACCATACCGCAGTATTCTGCAAGCTGTGCTGCAGTATGATCCAACTTTTAAATGAGGACCCACTGTATGAACAGGGATGCCCTACCTGTTTGATATTCTAGCAATGCACCTAACTGAGGAGAGTTTAATCAACCATGTTTCAGCAGTACATTTCTCCATGGACATATTCCATTGACATGTGTGTTTTTTTTCAGCTCCTCAAGCTTAGCTGATGAGGTAAATAAAAAAGGTAAAGATTGGTTGCTGACACTGAATTTACTGCTATATTGAGATTTTAGCAATGTTCAAACTTTTCAATTAAACTCATACTTTTTCCGCAATTCTGTTCAGAGGTCGAGCTCAGCGAATAAGTACAGTATGCAGCCTTGCTATAATGGACGCAGACCCACATGACAATATGGAGGACAATGCAGACAGAGGTGGAATGAAAGAAGTGAAGATGTTTGATGCCAAAAGAGTGAGATCTCTGCTCTGCACCACAACCTGGCTGGTGCAGCACTACAGCTCCCTTCCTGCTAACCTGCTTCAATAGAAACCCACCCCACAGTGCTGACTGGCTGCACCATCAGGACTGTACCTAAACATAGAGAAATAATGACTGGTTTTAAGTAAAAGAGACTGGAGGTTGAAGTTTTAATCATTATAACAATTTTGAAAGGTGGGGTTGAGAAAACATGTATTGCTACGGGCGTCGTCGCCACCCACCACCAGTCTAAATGCTGGACTATGTAAGCTGTCTGAGCTCTGTAAGCCTGGTTATGCTAAAGATGGAGCGCCTGTGTCCAAGAGGGACAGACAAGAGTTTTAATAAAAGAAAACAGACAGTCTCCTTATTTTAGGGGGCTTTGCTGACATACCTTAACTTCTTTTTGACTATGAGGGAAGCAATGTTTGTGTTCCTCTGATCATCATGTATAGCAGTCATTAGCTGCTTCTTTCCAGGGTCTTTCCCAATACACCGTCAATGGCTTCCTGCTTCCTTCACAGAAAGGAACCGCTTCCTTGTCTCATCCGGACCTGCCTGGAGGTCAATGCCAAGGCAACCATGTCATGGAAAATCATATGAGCTGTGTGATAAATGTTTTGGAGGCATGCTCTTCACTCACTCTTATCCATGTGCCAAGTGTTGACTGGCATTTAATGCAGAGGATGTTTCAGCATTGTCGTATGTAACCCCACTATCACATGTAACTGAAGGAGATCTCATTAAATGTTTCTGGATGTTTCTGTTTCTTTATCTGTTACGTGCATGACTGTAGAACCAGACTCTTACGGTTCTTTAAACCATGGGAATGTCAAGTCACCCTTAACTCACCTATGGGGAGCTTTTAAGAGTGCGAGAGCTTGATATAAGGATTTTTTTTATATAGATATACCCCAAAGGTAATGGTACGCCACTGCTAAATTATGCTGTTTTGATTGTCGAATCTAACCCCTCATTTCCCACCTTAAAACAATATTCACCCAGATTTCGGTTTCTAGGTGTATTTTTGTCACATTTTAGGTTCACTTCAAACCGATGAAAATGTGATATTTATCTTGTAATATCCTGTCTATACAAACCACCTCTTTCTTCACATCCCTGACCTGTGTGACCCTCAGGTTGTGATCTCTAACTTTGTGTGACAGGACTCATTAAGCACAGCATATTTTGAGTGGGTTCTCTGCTTCGGAACGCTGATAGTAAACAGGCATTTCTGTGTAATTTTGAGGGGGGGAAGAGAGAGCAGGGAACAAGACTCAGTGTGTCTGAGGAGTATACTGTAGCCTGAAGCTGGTCCAGCTGCATGTGCTCCGAGTCACTGTTAAACTCTTGACATTTTCCCAGCATCTTTTCCTGCTTGTCTCCCATATGGTCTATTCCTGGATACCAAGGCAGGCGCCTCCGCCCCCAGGGGAAGTCTAGATGTCCTATCCTGGGAGGGAGACAAAGCCTCTGGCTGTGTTCAGTCAAGGTTAAGGGGGGTCAGTAATGGGAAATGTGTGGAACACTGCCTCAGATCTGAATTCAAGGTTGAATTAAAGGAATTTTACAAGGTAATACCCTCACCACAGCTTTGAGGAGTCACAGTTGAACTTTCTTCCCAAAAGCAGCTTTTATTGGTCACTTTTAAATGCAAATCTATTCAATTTCCTACCTAACCGCCTATTATTTGTCACTCATACATTGTTATAAAAATGTTTTTTAAACTACTATTAATAGTATCCTCAATATCATGAAGATGGTTCCTATTTGGCACATTTCTATCACATCGCTTGTTCTGTACCTGTTTCCTCCTCTGTTATCCATAACTACAACCTTTTGCCACTACTATGTTTCATATCTGGCCTTTGTATCGGGCCCAAATTTGTTTTGTTTTTTTTAAATGTCTCAAGTTACCTACTGACAACAATTCCCAATCCTAACATGAGGATTGATTGTTATTTGGTCCTTTACTTTCTGGCTTGCTAACTCCTACACACTATAGGGATAGTTCACCCAAATGACGTATTGCTTTCCTGCTTTGGTTGTTTTACTTTTTAGGATTCTGTGGCACAAATCCAACATAAGTCAATGGTACCTTTGGTATATTAGCATTTTTGCACTTCCAAATCATCTACTGTATATGTAACGTCAATGACACAATCAATTTTTACAATACATTTTGTACTGTCATTTTGTAATTTGGGTGAACTATCCCTTTAAATACAGACAGCTTTCACTTAGCCTTTTTTTCCAGGAGCAACCTCCCTAAAGGGAAGAAGTTTGTAAGTCCCACATATTGTACTTGAATATACAGCACTTCATTTTGGGTTACTTTCCCTTTTTGTCTTGTGGTCTGTGATATGGCCCATGTTTTGTTCTTTCCTGTTTATGGATTATGCCCACACTTGGCACAAATCTGTCCTTGGTCAAACGGCATTTTTGGGGGGGGGTTACCATATGCAGATAACTATGTTCTATTTGAGTTCATGCTAATGTGTGTTTGGATGTAGAAAGACAAAGTGGTAGGAGGGTGCCCCTTAACACTGATAATCATTTGAAAAATACTAGCTTTGAGAATGTGGCTCATTCATTTACATTGTTGAAACAATTCACAAAGACAACCGGTGTAAAAATATAGTGTTTATTAATATATCATATATGTACATTGTAGTATAATAAATCTTTATCACAGAAATCTGTGATGTTGATTTGCAACATTTGAAATTTGAAAAGGAGCATAGAAGTAGACATAAGGAAACAAATTGACATGAATTTATTGTACACATTTTGCAATGGCCTTCTCAAACTCCAGCCTCAAACTCCATTGAAAATCTATGGTTTGAATTGAAGAGGGCAGTCCATAGGCGCAGATATCATGGAAAGTATTTTTTTTAAATAGGGGTGTCAATAATTTTGACACCTATCTTTTTTAGATTGTTTGTTTATTATTACCTGTAAATAAATACAAATATTGAGCAATTGTCTTAGTGTAAAATAATAGAATTGCCCCCTTTTTTTTTGCATACAATATACTATAGCTCAGTATTTGTATTATATATCTCATATAGTCTTTTTTGCTCATCTTTATGAAGTGTGACAATTTTGGTCGTGACTATCTTTCTCACTCTCCTCGCACTTTCTCAGGGTTTCTCTCATCTCATATTTGGTCTCTATGATCTCTGTCTGTCGTCTCTGTCATATTTTTTCAATGTATAGAAACCCATGGTGAGTGGTTTTTTAGTATGGTTATATGTCACTGTGTCTGTACTGTCTGGAAGCCCAGCTACAGATCATCAGTTTCATCCAAACCCTCTCCCTGTGTTCAGTCTACTTCACACAGGACCTAAGTAAGTTGATTAAAAGGAGTAAATTGTACTGTGGTTAAAGCAGGAGGGGTTCAGTTGTAAACACACAAACGGGGATCTGGAAACAGACACAACTGGAGGGGTGGAAAGAGAGGGTTAGGGAAAGAGAGTTGGGGGTGAATACCTGCAAGGGCCGTCTGGAGGGAGCAACACATTTACAACAACAAGACATAGCCTGGCCTGCTGTTTTCAGTCTACCGAGGTAGGAGGGGAAAGAGAGGAAAAGGGGGTTGGAGTAAGGGAGTGAGAGACTGGGTTTGGAGGCACATCAAGAATTTGCCTTTTAAGGGGTACGGTCTCCAAGTCCTGCGAGTTCACATGCAGCAGCCAAAACACTGAACAGGATAAACAAAGAACACCGAAAAGACAGAGGAAAAAACAAAGCAAGAATAATACTAATGTTATTCTCACTCTAGTATAAAGGGCCTCTTTTGGGAGCAGTAGCAAAGTGTGAGAATGGGTAAGAGTAAGTGAACTTTGTCTACTCTAAGGTCTAGACAAAATGATAGAGGTTTAGAGTAGATGGATGGCCATAGCAGCACTTCTGACCACTTCAACTCTGCTGGAAGTATTTGGAATTGATGTTGCAAGTTCCACGTTTGTAAGTAGCATAGGGAGAGGAGACAGCCTCCACGCTAAGAGGTCTGTGTCTTTTAGAGCATCTAAACTGCAACTATATTGTGGTTTTGTTGCTTTGTGAACCCATTTCTAGACAATACATGCAATGTCTGGCAAAATGACTGTGTATGTGTGAGCAGGAAACAGAGACGGTTTCAGAGCGAGAAAGGGAGGGAAAAACAGAGCGGTATTGTATATGCGTATGAGAGAAGAGAGTTAGTTAGAGGGAAAGAGAGAGGGTAACCATTTGTGCCTGGGAGAGAGGGAACGAAGGAGAGAGACCATATATGTACTGTATGTCTATATGTGAGTATTTGAAATGGGGGGATGCATATGTCTGTGTGAGACAGAAGGAGAGGAGGGAGAGAACGTATATCCTCTGGCCCTTGGCGAGTGTGCGTGAGGCTGAATGGGAGCCAGGAAAAGGGGAAGGGCCTCGTGTCCGCCGACAAAAACAGCTGCCTGAGAGTACGCAGGAAAACAGTGTCTGGTAGAGTATAGGGAGCAGGGGACAGGGAAAGAGAGGACAGGAGAGAAAGAGAGCACCAGGGCCCACATCTCTATATGGGTTGCGCCCTGAGTGCGGAGCCTTGCTGTGGGGAGGAAGCGGAGCCTGTGCCCTTAGTGAGAGGGTCACTGAAGCGCCGAGGTCCAGAGAGATCCAACAGCGTCAAGATGAAGCTGACCAAGGTGAGTGTCTGGGTGGGCTTGTTTAGGAGCCACAGCTGGTCCAATACAAAAGAGCTGTATTTTGGGAAACCTTGCACATCATGCATGATATAGTCATACATTTGAGTGCATGTGTTTGGTCTGTGTACATTAGCGTGCTTGTTTCTTTGAGTTGTGTCTGGTGTCTGTGCCCATGTTTGGGTGCAGGGTTTGAATTACTCAGGGTTATAGAAGGATGGCTACCCCCATAAAAAATCATGGCCCCCTCATCAGAATGGAAATTGTCAAAGAAAGAGACGTCGGGCACCCCCAAGAGTCTGTGTATAATTGGAACCCTGTTTGGGTACATGAGTGTTATTGTACTCCATGGTTACAGCACATGCTGTGGAGCGTGGGAATACTTAGCCCCCGGGACGACGTCAGTCTATTGCATCCAACTGACCCGTCAGTATGGGTGTGGTCAAAATGGATCATCCTCTTTTCATGCTCTCAAGCTATTAATTTACATTATTATTGACCTATCACAGAGCTGATGTACAGTATTGGTGGCCTATGTGGAATTGATTTAATTTTGACTGGTTTGGCTGCAGCTGTGAATGTCAAAAATGCTCCATGAACAGATAAGTATGGAAGAGATATCATTGACTTCTTAATAAATACACTTCACAACAGTGTCCTTCTGGCCGATGCCTGTTTTCCTGTTGCTAGAATGGCAATGCTTTTTATTGGGTGCCAAAGGCAAGGTGGTGGTTATACTGGTGATTGTTTTTAAGCCTCACAGGTTATGTGCTATGAGTCATGATGCGTCACAGCTTTGTTATACTGCTGGCTACAGTACATCCTATGAGTGGGCTGGCTGTGTTATCTTAGAGAAGCTCCATTAATGGCTTATAGTATTCAATTACTTGGCAACCAAAAGAAAAACACAATTTGCTGTAGCCGAATGCACAACAGGGATCAAAGCCAGAGGTGTAATTTCTGCGATTGAATCTATCGTGATATGATACTCACTCTTTCAAAGCCTATCTTGATCACCAGAGAACATTGTGATATTGGCTTATGATCCCCTCACCCTAAGCCAGAGCTGGGCAGCTCTCCATCTCTTGAATGTGAAGATAGAGTACAACAACAGTGACTTGATTGGAATAGATGGCTAGATATTCCTCTTGTTCCACCTGTTACAGCTGTAACACACAGCGGTTCTGCAGGCTCAGATTACTCATCCCTTCAAAGGTCAAAAGAAAATGGTTTGAATTCCTTAAAGAACCAACGACGCTTTAAACTGGCACTGCCTTACAGCGACCATATTCCACAGGCATTTTCTACACACCCAACACAGAAAAGAGCATTGGAGGATCAAGGGTAAAAATAGCCTCTACGATCCATAATGCTCACTCAGACACAGACACAAATACACACCGTTCCACTGGCACACATAACCACAAACTCACTCACATGGAAACTCACTCACTTCCTGTTATCTGTGGTCAAACTTTAGTCAAACCCCAGGGAAGCTTTGACTAGACATGACTCTGGTTTAGAACAAAACTGTTACCAGTACTTGAGGAATGTTTGTGTGTATGGGGCAGCGTATGAGATGAAAGTAGAGAAATGGGAAAAGGAAATGTCTTTCCTTTTTCCAAAACCTGCCACCCCAATAAATCCCAGACCCACCCATTTAAATAACAGAACCTCTGAAGATAATATTGTATGCAAAAGAGTGTTTTGAAAGAGTAGGAAATGTTTTGGGAATGAGCTGGAATTTGGCAGGGAGAGTAGGGAGGGCACATAAAGTAAGTGGGATATGATTCAGCATTGTATTACGCTCATGGAAAATGAATGTAAATATTCCCAAGATAAATACAACCCCAAAGAGACCCTAGCTTTGTTTACTCTCGTGCGCATGTATTCATAGTCTCTCTCTCTCTTTCTCTTTCCGTCTGTACAGCTGTACCTTATCAACATTTGGCTTAGCGCTGTCTTACACAATCATTCCTCAAGCAATACAACTCCCCCTTCACTCCCTTTTCCCCCACCCCATTTCCTCTTGGCCAATGTTCCCACTCTCAAAACCTTTTTAATTTACCTCCATGTTGCTCCATGCATTTCCCCTATTCCCCAAAGTGTTATATCCTTTGTATTTAGAGAACTTAAGCTAAAAGCAGTATTTTATTTTAGAGGTATCATTCTATATGTTCAGTACTGATGAGGATCAGTGAGGCTCATTCGGACTTAGTTTCTCAGTATCTCTGCACAGTTAAAGTTGTAATGATGGGAGGCAGTTGCACTCGACACAGGCTTATTCGACCCCCTATTTGAGGTTCAAAAGCTGTTGCTCCCCCCTCTCTATTGTAGTTGTCTCTGTCCATATATCCTTCTTTGTAAATAACTACACATGTCCATCCGCAGGTTAGCGTTTTTCATCGTGAATCTTCCTCGGGAGGCAGCTCTGCAGAGTGGTCACTTGCTGGCACATTTTGAAAGTCATAAAATCTGATTTGAAACCTAACCCTAACCTTAACCACGGTGCTGACCCAAATGCCTATCCCTAACTTATTTTTGTTTTCATGAATGTTTACAATTTTGCAGCTGCTATCTAAGGGGAAATCTCTCAGTTCTGCCTCCAGGACAAGACTCATTGACAATGAACATCAACCTGTTGTCCATCCATGTCTATGTGTATTTGAGGATGTGACAATAAAATTTGTTCTAGGGCCAATTCAACAGCTGTAATCAAATCCCCATCCCTCATCTATCCCCCAACCCTACCCTCCTCTCCAAGTCCCAGACTCCAAGCATCTTGTCAGCTCGAGGAAGTACCCCTGTATTTTGTTAAACTCTCCTGTGGCCTTCCTGCCCCTCCCTCCCCCTCTCCTCCACTCCTCTCCAATAGAAAAAAAGCTACAGACAAATAAACGTCCCTGGTCCCGCCATTTTCACATGAGCCGGAAATTCCATGGCGCTTAGGCCTTTTTTACGGCTGGACTGAATTACCCTATGTGTTGTTCTGGGATTCCTGTGAGTTACACTCAAATGATGTAGTGGTTAGATAAACGTAGGTCCCGAACGCAGATATAGTCATTATAGTCATGTTTCTAATAATGTATTTACTCTCCTATTTAGGAATAGTCCTAAATCCTGTCAAGGTTACAGATTATTGGTATTTATCACTATTCTCTTGAGCATTATGGCATTTAATAGTTTCATCTTGGCTTCTAGTTGGCTGGGTAGAAATACCTACATAATGCTTCCATCTATCCCATCCTCTCAGATCAACAGAGGTGGCTGGGGAATAGGGGTTAGGAGTTGATTTGGAACTCACAAGACCACCTCTGGATTGTGTGAAAATGTGCTACGCCACAGAACTGACGCACTTGCACACTACCTGTTGCACCTCTCTCTTCCCCCCACGTGGTGTAGCTCTTGTGCTATTGGTAACATGACACAAGTTTGGCCCACCTTTAATATGTCAATGTCTAATCTTGCAACCTGTGTGCATGCATTAAAACGTGTGTGAGAGAGAGAGAGAGAGAGAGAGAGAGAGAGAGAGAGAGAGAGAGAGAGAGAGAGAGAGAGAGAGAGAGAGAGAGAGAGAGAGAGAGAGAGAGAGAGAGAGAGAGAGAGAGAGAGAGAGAGAGAGAGAGAGAGAGAGAGAGAGAGAGAGAGAGAGAGAGAGAGAGAGAGAGAGGAGAGAGAGAGAGAGAGTCAGAGAGAGCTACAAAACCACAGAGGTGCCTTTTGGTGGGATTGTGTCTGGAGAGTATTTACAAGTTTGGATCTATAATTGTCTACCACAATTATACATAAACAACCATAACAGTTTAGAAAATTCGTGATGGTTAACATGCAATGTTAGAACCATTTTGACTTGCCCCCAGAAAATACATTTCTAATTCCCAATACTGGGGAAATTTCTTCACTCTCCCCTCCCAGATCTGACCAATCACAGAGTGGAATTCCAGTCATTCAATTCCACAATAGCCTTTCCTTTAATGGCTCCACCCACAGCGACAGAGCAGAGGGGGACTAAAAGAAACAAGGCAACCTTTAGTTGCAAACTATGTTTTGAGGACTTTTTGGAGATGTAAGAGAACTTTTGAACTAAAAAGTCTAACTCGGACCTATGCCTCGAGGCGTAGATTTAAAGGAAAAAGAAATGAATAAGGTAAGAAAATAATGGAGAAGTAATTATTATTGAAATGTATTTTTATTGTAGGACTAGTATTACATAGTACTCCTTATGGTCAATCAAATAATGCAAATTCGTGAGGGAATCAAAGTGTTACATTGAGGTGTGGGGGACTGTGCAAGCATCATCGTTGACAGTATTCATCCCATTAATTTGCGCACGCTGCGCTTGCCATCTCCCTCGAAATGTTGTCATGTTGACATCAATAGCTATAGTCTCTTGTCGAATGTTCCAGTGCTGTTAGTTTTTTTTTATAAACAATTATCTTTTTCTGTAAATGTTTTTGCGCGGTTAGATTAGTGGATTAGTCATCTTTCCAAACTCGCTTGTTCTTTGACAGTACACCCTAGTCGAAAGTTACACAGCTGCACATCGGACAGGGTTATTTGTCCGACTGAATGAGATATTCGAGACTCTTCCACAGGGTAATCATCCTCTGGTGAACTATATTAAATTGAAATGATAAAGTACTAATATTGTCGTTTTACTATGTGATTAATATCCTCGCCTTAGAGGAGTCTATTTGCCCAATTACGGTATAATCCGATGTCATAGCAGGCTAATTGTGAAGTATTTTTGCAGGTCTGATACAGAAAGCCTAAAAGGAAAGTGGTTCAATCATCTGACTCCATGCGCACCCCTCCCCTCCCGTCACACCCCTCCCCTCCCATCCCCAATGTGTTCTGTGTTCATTACTGCGTCATAGCAATTTCCCAATCCTTTACCATTATTATGATTTTGTGAAAGTGTATTTTGATCTCCTTAGGTGTGTGTGTGTTTGTGTGTCTGTCTGTGTTTGCGGGTGTGTGAACTTAATGACAAATGTCAATTTGAATAACCAGGTGGTGATGGTAAACCAGGTAGTTTGTGTGTGTGTGTGTGTGTGTGTGTGTGTGTGCTTTCTTGCATGTGTTGTGTACAATGTGTGTGTGTGTGTGAGGGGGAGATGTGGATGTGTGCTTTAATCTCCTCCAATATCATATTCCCATGTCAAAAGTTTCTTCCCTGCGGTCTGAACATAATAACACGAGGGAAACCACAGTGAATAGGTAACACGATAACATTGTCCAATCTTTCCTTTGGCAGTGATAACCGTGTTACTGCTAATAGACTGGCGCTGCTGTGTACTGCAGTGACCCAAGCATGTCATTTATCAGTTGATAGATAGGACCCACTCCAGCAGCAGTGTTGTGGTTCAGACTCTGAGGGAGAAAGGAGCAGAGACACAGTAGAACCAGCCCAAGTCTCATCATAGGATTACCTATCTAGGATCAGTTTTGCATTTTAGATCAAAATGAATAAGAATACAATGGAAAGGGGGACCTGATCCTATATCAGCAGTCCTACTCTGAGATATATGAATACGGCCCCTGAACAACAGGATCAGAATTTTGAATGTGAGAGGAGAGGACCCTAGCCAGCGACAGCAGCATTGTGGCTGACCACCAGAGGTTAAAACAGTGAGGAGGGCTACACAGGAAGTGTGTCATGGCGCAGCGCTGACCTCACCACTGGAACAAGCTGTCTCTGTTCCCTCCGCTGCCTGTCCCACCCTTTTGAGACACACTGGCCTTCTGTGGAGGAAGGGACGGAGGCTGCACAGAGAACACACACACACACACACGTGTACACACACAAACACGTACACACACACGCGTGCACATAAACACGTGCACACACATTCAAACACAGACACACACACATCCGCATCTTTAGACTTTCTATTAAGGGAAGGGGAACACAGAGAGAACACACACAAAATTATGCACACACACACACACACTTGATCTCCATCTGTGACACACTGGCTTTAAATTGAGGGAGGGGGACTGTACTGCAGACCCACACATATACACAAACAACCCCTGTAACAATATGAGTCACAAAGACTCATAGTGGAGAGAAGATGGCATATTACAAATGTTATTATGCTTCCGTAATCATTTTACCAGATGGCACATAAAGTATGATGCTCTTGCACTGAACAGTGCTCTGCAGTTCTTCTCCTTCAACTCGTCTCCCTCAGCTGCTGGTGGCCCTCATCCAGCCAGTGCGCCACAACATCAGAGGAGTTGACGTTCAGGTCCAAATACAGCTTCAGTTGTTTAGATATTGGAGTCTAAAGGGAAACCCAAGAGAAGACCTACCCTTATGGAGTATCTCTATAGTCCAGCTGCCTCGGGCCCCTGGCCTTGCTTTAGCCTGGGGTCAGTGGGTCCAGTCCAGAGTGCCACACAATAACCATCATTGTGTAAACTAAATATCAAGCTATTTTTGGAGGGGAAGAGGGAGTCAGAGCATCCAGGGGGTCTGTAGGGATGGATGTGTGTAGCATCTGTGTGTATGGGTTGGCTCCTCCCTTCAATCACGCTTCTGTTCTGGGGGCTTCTGGTAGACGGGGAGAAGGAAAGGGAGGGATTTATTTTCAAAAAGCGGTTCTTTGACTAAGGAACTTCTGGTTTTCTGAGCTGGACGACATAAAAACAAGAGAACAGAACCCTTTTGTGTGCTGAACTGCTGTTAATGCCTGGGGGATGATGGGGGTGGGGGAAGGGGGGCTGTCCCAGAGCAGACGGGAGACACAGGGACTTGGCGATAAAGGTTGTCCCATTACACTGACTGACTACACAAACAGTCAGGTTTGTGAGGTAGCAACTCACTGGTGTGCACTTGAAGGGTGTTTTTAGGAGAGGAGGGGTTGTAACAGAGAACTGTCTGCAATTTTTTTTAACCCAGAGTCTGAAGTTCTATTTGGGCGGCTAACGAGGTAAGATGTTATGCATGCCCATTTTAGACATACTTTGCCATGAAGGTGAATGGGATATATAGCCTGTTGGTGAACATTGCGAACTTGTAATAATAAATAATGTTTGTATAAATAAAGTACAGTATGAGGAGAATGTTAGCATGTTTTTGAACAAATATGTAAACCAATGGCTGGAGAGCGAAAGATCATGAAAACCACAGACAAACTTTGTAAAGACGGAGGGAAAACCAAGATATTTGGTTTGAATCAACTCAACCAGTATAAGTTTTCAAGTTGCTGTGTACACTTTGAAAAAGGGGTTTTCGGCTGGCCCCATAGGATAACCCTTGGTTATAGATACAACCCTTTTTAGTTACAGGTAAAAAAAACTTTGGGGTAGAACCCTCTGTGGAAAAGGTTCTGCATGGAACCCACAAGGGTTCTACCTGGAACCAAAAAGGAAATAGGTTCTACATAGCACCTTTTTTACTAAGAGTGTAGAAGTTTCACTCGATACCTTTATCTATCTTTTCTCCCCATCTCTCTTTCCATCCATCCTGTCCTCGCAGCTCTCATTTGGCAGCTGATTATCCAAAGAGAGCCAATCATTCCTTTTATGTCATACAGAAGGATCCATGAGACACATGTCTCACATGGGGGACATTTTCATTTGTTACACCTAATTGTTATCGTAAGGCCCCAACTTGCACATTGTTTCAACTGAGTGTTTACCAACTGTGGCCGGCTGCTTGTGCTTATGTCAGTATCCAGGTCCGTGTTCAGTATTGCACAGTGTTGCGAAGTGTTCTCAATGACTGAAATGCCTATCTGACAAGTAAAGTAAGGAGTCATGTCAGCTCTTTATCTCTGCAACATTCAGTCCATTGCACCTTTTCTGAACGCATCCCAGGGTATGCAGTCCGTCCGTCTGTTTCTCTGTCTGTCTGCCAGGTGGTCTGTAATGCAGAGTGATCGTGTCTTTAGCAAAAATGTTGTGAAACCATGCCCAGTATGTGTGAAACTGCTTACAATATTTTACTCACACACAACAGTAGGCTTGCGGTGAAGTTCATTTGAATTAGAATTTAAAGTCTCTATTTAAACTTTGTTCCCGGGCCACTCCATGGCTGCAGACAGGTAGAAAGTTTCAGAGAGACAGTTGTTTAGTGTCATGCCTGGTATGCTTGGGGTCAGTGGTGAGGTGGGGCCATGGGTGGGCAGGGAGAGGGGGGGGGGGGGGGTGCCAGCCCTGGGTGTCCACACAGTTGCGTAGTGAACATGGTAAGCACAGTCTCCTGCCAGCTGTCCAAATAGTGCCCAGTCGTAGCGGGAGAGGAGAATGGAAAAGTGTGCAAACAGCCCCTTTACTGAAGAGGAAAAGCACACACTGCCGTAACAAAGGTTCATTATATGTTTCAGTTTGATTTCCGGACCAATGAAAACAGACAGGCTTTGAGCCAGTATATAGATTGTACTGTACACACACGAACATGGACACTTCTGAGGGCTTACATTAACTGGTGGATTTGCCCTCAGTATATCTGAGTGGGTGTTTCTATGCCTTCATTTTTTCCACAAACATTCTCCATCCTTTCTTTCCTTAGTTCACGACATAGGGAGAGAGAGTGTGTGAATGTGTGTCTGTGTGTACGAGCAGAGCAACCATTTGTTTACATTGGCTTAGTTACCATGCCATGAAACGTGTAACTCCCATCCCCCTGCAGTCTCATGTTCAAAGCCAATTTCATGTTGTGAAACAAAGTAGGATCATGGGCGTGTTACTAGAAGATTACCTCCGTTATAGGACCAACCATCCAGAGGTTCTGGAGCAGAAATAAGGATCAGCAACACCTGACTGCAAAACTCCTTTCACTCAAACACGCCAACAACCTGCTAGTGTGTGTGCTACTCCCTAAGTACTGAGTTTCTGAATGTGTGTGTACCTGTGTGTTGACAGACGGGCAAGGAAGAGCCCCATGTCTTCAAGGAGAAGACCTTTAGGAAGAGGCGTCAGTGTGGGGTGTGTCGTCAGAGTGTGGACAGCACAGGGTCCTTCTGTCGAGGTGAGTGTCTCTCTCTCTGTCTTTCTCAGACTCTCTCTCTCCCACTTCTCTCCCTCTCTCTCCACCCTCCTCCATGGAGGATCCTGTTCAGCTGGCACTCCTGTCAGCTCTAGCTAGCTGTCTCTCTCAGAGCCAACATCCTCCTGACTGTAAGCTGATTATTGTCTAGGGAGCTAGGCTGAGTTAGATCATGTTTTTAACAATGCTACATCAAATACACAAAATTAACCTGGATGATGGAAGCTGACTAATTGCTCCATTCTCATCCTTCTCTCTCCAGTGTGTAAAACAGCCACTCACAAGAAATGCGAGGCAAAGGTAAGACTCCAAACTGATTCACTCCTGCGTAACTTGCCCAACTCTGGAATTGTCCTCCCTGTCCCTACCCTATGAGCTAGATGCCACCTTTGAGTAGAGCTGCAGCGGGTTAAGGAAGGCTACAGTTTCTTTCCACTGATGTGAAGGCTTCACTGTTCCATTCCCAGAACGGGGACCGGCCGCACCCAAGCCCCACGCTGCTCCATGTGAAAGGGTCATTGATGGAGGAGTGAATGCCAACTTTGGCCTGGGGCAGGGAGAGACTTGGCAGACTGCGGCGGCGGGCGCCATGCATTATGGAAGAAAGCATGTGGCAGAGATTGCCTTCCAATCTTCGTAGCATCTTTTCCATCTGACGAGAGAGCATTAGAAGATAAGTGAGGGTGGGTTTGGAAAGTAGCAAATCAATAAAAGTCCATATCCGGTTGTTTTTTCAATATAATTTTCATATTTGATGATTTCTATCTAGGAATGGGCACAAACTCGTCTGCAGTATACCTGGAATAGTATGTAGGCCACTCTTGTCCTGTGGATTGTAAAGGTCTGGCTGTTTCCTCAAATTAATGCTTTTCGTCAGAGGGATATTATTTCCACATTGTTGTGTTGTTTGTGGCCTGGATGTGTTTGGGTTTGGAGATGATAGCTGCTTAGCTGAGGCTGTCCTGTTGACTGGGGGTGGTCGGTGCCCAGGCAGCGATAGACATCGGTCCTGCCCAGGAAGGGAGAGGCCAGGCCAGCCTCCGGGGGCATGGCCATCTCAACTGTTATCTGGCCTTAAGAGCCAGCGCTGAGGGCTAAAGGGGCTCGCCCATGAAAGCTTGGGATTCAGGAAGCTCTGATCGAAGGAAGCTGCCTGGGGTTTTATTGAAACCACATACAGAAGAGCAAACACAAACCCCAAATACACATGGTACAACATCCGTCTGGCCCTGAGGGTTTTATAAGTTATTGTCCACGAAAATCTGTCTGATTTTAATAAAAAAGACCAGCCTCTGTGTTGTGCTAGTGTAATAACCTTAGCTTTATCACAGTCATTGAGAATGAAAGAGAGAGCGAGAGATCGACAGATGGTCAGGTCAGTGTCAGGCCAGGGCCCATTTCCACAAAGCAGGTCCCAACCTGTCCATATACAGATGTACGATCTTAAATTAAGACAGTTTGCTACAGCAGGAAAACAATCCTGCAGCAAGAGGAAATGTGAATTATTATGGGTATTATAATTCATGGAAATAGTTTGAGGTGTTGATACATTTTTTGTTAGGGCAAATCAAGTCTGACATTTTAAAGTGGAAATTACAAACTTTAGAAGCCTTTTTAAATCTTGAATACACTACAAGTTTGCATTTCCTGCTGTACAGGAAAATTCTCAGCAACAAATGAGTGATCAAATTAAGATCCTACATCTGTACTCTTCTTCATTATGATCTAAAAGGTAAAACTGATCCTAGATCAGCACTCCTACTCTGAGAGGCTTTGTGGATAAGGCCCAGATCTGTATTATCACTTGTCACTTTGCATGATGACGAGTTTCTCACACGACTGGCCTATCTGAGTGATGTTTTTTCTAGCCTGAATCTAGGATTACAGGGACTCCGCACAACTATATTCAATGTGCGGGACAACATTGAGGCTATGATTAAGAAGTTAGAGCTCTTCTCTATCTTCATTAACAAGGACAATACACAGGTCTTTCCATCATTGTATGATTTTTTGTGTGGAAATGAAGCTTACGGACAATGTCAAATGTGATATAGCGAAGCACCGGAGTGAGTCTGGTGCACAATTACGCAGGTACTTTCCAGAAACGGATGACACAAACAACTGTATTCGTTATCCCTTTCATGCCCTGCCTCCAGTCCACTTACCGATATCTGAACAAGAGAGCCTCATTGAAATTGCAACAAGCGGTTTTGTGAAAATTTGCGTGGCAAATCGCGCTGTTAAGACACTGATGCTCTTTGCAACCATGTACCTATGTGAGAGTGGATTCTCGGCCCTCACTAGCTTGAAAACTAAATACAGGCACAGACTGTGTGTGGAAAATGATTTAAGACTGAGACTCTTTCCAATACAACCCAACACTGCAGAGTTATGAGCATCCTTTCAAGCACACCCTTCTCATTAACCTGTTGTGAGTTATTCACAATGTTCGATGAACAATAAGGTTTATATGTAAGATGGCTAAATAAAGAGCAAAATGAGTTATTATTATTATATTATTATTTGTGCCCTGGTCCTATAAGAGCTCTTTGTCAATACCCACGAGCCGGGTTGTGACAAAAACTCACACTCATTCTTATGTTTAATAAATGTATCGTATAGTGTGTGTGTGGCAGGGTTACAATAATGGCAAAAAAAAACTACATTTGAGAGTGCGCTGACCATGGTGCTAGAGGGGGTACACAGCTGGAGGTTGAATGTTTGAAGGGGTACAGGACTATAAAAAGTTTGGGAACCATTGACATAGACTGACCAAATGAATCCAGGTGAAAACAATGATCCCTTATTGATGTCACTTGTTAAATCCACTTCAATCAGTGTAGATGAAGGGGAGGAGCCAGGTTAAAGAATTTTAAGCCTTGAGACAATTGAGACATGGATTGTGTAAGTGTGCCATTCAGAGGGTAACTGGGCAAGACAAAATATTGAAGTGCCTTTGAACAGGGTATGGTAGTAGGTGCCAGGTGCACCGGTTTGTGTCAAGAACTGCAACGCTGCTGGGTTTTTCTCGCTCAACAGTTTCCTGTGTGTATCAAGAATGGTCCACCACCCAATGGACATCCAGCCAACTTGACACAACTGTTTGAAGCATTGGAGTCAAAATGGGCCACCATCCTTGTGGAACGCTTTCGACACCTTGTAGAGTCCATGCCCTGACGAATTGGGGTTTTCTGAGGGCAAAAGGGGGGTGCAACTCAATATTAGGAAGGTGTTACTAATGTTTGGTATACTCAGTGTGTATCTTATCAGGAACACGTTTAAGGTTAACAAATAATGTGACAAATATTAGAGTGATGAAATCTTACCTGCTTCGATGACATCTGCTTTGTCAGTCCAAGAGATTTTTAACTTTGGCAGAAGGATTGCAGCAGCAATAAGTTAGGGATCTTCCTTCATTCCTCCAAAGCGCTTTCAGAGACCCTCTCATGAGTGGTAGGGACATCTTGCACGATGCTTCCAGCCTCTTAAGTTTTGATTGTAGCGATAAGATCACCGGCAGCAGTTCAAAGCCTCCACCTGCCGTCACCTGCCTGCCGTCACCACAGGCCTCATCACGGTTAAGAAGGCTATTTCTGTAGGACTCAGCCTGTAAAGACATAAGCACATTTTAAAACCTGTTAGAATAGTCATAGTTCATGGACAATAATTTTTTTATAAATAAATTACATACATTTATATGTTATCATGGCAGATATATCTTTGCTTGTTTAATGGTTCCTTGGTCCGCCTGTTTTTGCGTGCTGAGGTGAGGTTATTGTAGACCGTCATCTTAGATGGAGGTTCCCTCTGAACAAAAATATTCCGTCTATGTATGCAAAATGAACGTCACATGACCTCATGAAACACACAGAGATTGGTTTTATACAAATTAATGTAAACAAACCCATCTGCTGTTCTCTCTCACTTCACATACACACTCAATAAAATTATAATGATGTGTAGACAAAACATTACTTGTGAGAGACACTGATGAAAGAATACATCAATCATGAAGGTTAATGTAATACATTATAGGCCTACTGAAACACTCATTAAGGTGTCATGAATGGCTTCATAAAGGTGTTTTGAATGCTTATGTAAAGTTTAAGCCCCAGTTATAGTAAATATTTAATTCTGTGATATTTGGCTATTCTATGCTTTCATCATCTGAGTGATGTGGCATATCAAGAAGCTGATTAAACAGCATGTTCATTACACAGGTGCAACTTGTGCTGGGCACAATAAAAGGCCTCTTTTAAATGTGCTATTTTGTCATACAACACAATGCCACAGATGTCTTAAGTTTTGAGGGAACATGCAATTGGCATGCTGACAGCATGAATGTCCACCAGAGCTGTTGCCAGAGAATTGAATGTTAATTTTTCTACCATAAGTCGCCTCCAACGTCGTTTTAGACAATTTGGCAACTGGCCTCACAACCTCAGACCAATTTGGCAACCGGCCTCACAACCGCAGACCATGTGTAACCATGCCAGCCCAGGACCTCCACATCCGACTTCTTCACCTGCGGGATCGTCTGAGACCAGCCACCTGGACAGCTGATGAAGTTGTGGATTTGCACAACCAAAGAATGTCTGCACAGAAAAAGTTTCAGTGCAGCTCATATGTGTGCTCGTCGTCCTCACCAGGGTCTTGACTTGACTGCAGTTCGCCATCGTAGCCAACTTCAGGTGGCAAATGCTCATCTTTGATGGCCACTGGCACGCTGGAGAAGTGTGCTCTTCACAGATGAATCACGGTTTCAACTGTACCAGGCAGATGGCAGACAGTGTGCATGGCGTCGTGTGGGTGAGCGGTTTGCTGATGTCAACGTTGTGAACATCAGCAAACATCAGAGTGCCCCACGGTGGCGGTGGGGTTATGGTATGGGCAGGAATAAGCTACGGACAACGAACACAATTGCATTTTATCGATGGCAATTTGAATGCACAGAGATACAGTGACGAGATCCTGAGGCCCATTGTCGTGCCATTTATCCACCGCCATCACCTCATGTTTTAGCATGATAATGCATGGCCCCATGTCTCAAGCATCTGTACTGGACATTCCTGGAATGTCCCAGTTCTTCCATGGCCTGCATACTCAGCAGACATGTCACCCATTGGGCATGTTCTGGATTGAGGTGTACAACAGTGTGTTCCAGTTCCCGCCAATATCCAGCAACTTCGCACAGCCATTGAAGAGGAGTGGGACAACAGGTGTCCACAGGACCCAGTCAACAACTCTATACGAAGGAGATGTGTTGTGCTGCATGAGGCAAATGGTGGTCACACCAGATACTGACCGGTTTTCTGATCCACTCCCCTACCTTTTTTTAAGGTATCTGTGACCAACAGATGCATATCTGTTTTCTCAGTCATGTGAAATCCATAGATTAGGACCTAATTTATTTATTTAATTTGACTGATTTCCTTATATGAACTGTAACTCAGTAAAATCTTTGAAATTGTTGCATGTTGCGTTTATATTTTTGTTCAGTATATTAAGCCTCACAACTACGTTTTTTTTTACCATTTTCTTGGTAGTGTACAGTAAGTAGCTAGCTAAAAGAAGAATGCAATTTGACCCATTCTATGAGACTTAGCTACAGAGTCTGGCTTTTATGTTATCCAAATTTACACAGAGAAAGTACATACAGTGGGGAGAACAAGTATTTGATACACTGCCGATTTTGCAGGTTTTCCTACTTACAAAGCATGTAGAGGTCTGTAATTTTTTATCATAGGTACACTTCAACTGTGAGAGACGGAATCTAAAACAAAAATACAGAAAATCACATTGTATGATTTTTAAGTCATTAATTTGCATTTTATTGTATGACATAAGTATTTGATACATCAGAAAAACATAACTTAATATTTGGTACAGAAACCTTTGTTTGCAATTACAGAGATCATACGTTTCCTGTAGTTCTTGACCATGTTTGCACACGCTGCAGCAGGGATTTTGGCCCACTCCTCCATACAGACCTTCTCCAGGTCCTTCAGGTTTTGGGGCTGTCGCTGGGCAATACGGACTTTCAGCTCCCTCCAAAGATTTTCTATTGTGCGCTGCAGGATTTTAATCCATGACGGCGTAGTGTGTTACTAATGGTTTTCTTTGAGACTGTGGTCCCAGCTCTCTTCAGGTCATTGACCAGGTCATGCCGTGTAGTTCTGGGCTGATCCCTCACCTTCCTCATGATCATTGATGCCCCACGAGGTGAGATCTTGCATGGAGCCCCAGACCGAGGGTGATTGACCGTCATTTTGAGCTTCTTCCATTTTCTAATAATTGTGCCAACAGTTGTTGCCTTCTCACCAAGTCGTATGCCTATTGTCCTGTAGCCCATCCCAGCCTTGTGCAGGTCTAGAATTTTATCCCTGATGTCCTTACACAGCTCTCTAGTCTTGGCCATTGTGGAGAGGTTGGAGTCTGTTTGATTGAGTGTGTGGACAGGTGTCTTTTATACAGGTAACGAGTTCAAACAGGTGCATTTAATACAGGTAATGAGTGGAGAACAGGTGGGCTTCTTAAAGAAAAACTAACAGGTCTGTGAGAGCTGGAATTCTTACTGGTTGGTAGGTGATCAAATACTTACGTCATGCAATAAAATGCAAATTACTTAAAAATCATACAATGTGATTTTCTGGATTTTTGTTTTAGATTCCGTCTCTCACCATTGAAGTGTACCTATGATAAAACATTACAGACCTCTACATGCTTTGTAAGTAGGAAAACCTGCAAAATCGGCAGTGTATCAAATACTTGTTCTCCCCACTGTATCTAAAATTCCTAGGTCCCACTGGGCACAGCCACCACCACACGTAGTGACAATGACGTGCTAGGCACAATAACGGCTATCATCATTGGATGGTGGTTAGCCATGTGGTTAGCCATGTAGCTAACTAAATTAGCAGCCACCTCCATCATCCTGGGTAAGCAAAGCTTGCATTGCATGATTAAACTCTCGCCTCTCCTGTGCTTAAAGGAGAACTGGTCACTGAGTTTAGGCCAGGGATTTTCCTCCTCGCCTTTAACACTGGGTCTGTCTGTGTCTGGATTGTCTCATCTCCTCAGTCTCCTCTGTCTCCATTGTTTTTTCACACACACCTCTTTGATAAAAAAAAAAATCAAATCAGCTTGATTTGGCATGGGTCCCCAGATCCTCAAAAAGTTCTACAGCTGCACCATCGAGAGCATCTTGACCGGTAGCATCACCGCCTGGTATGGCAACTGCTCAGCATCTGACTGTAAGGCTCTACAGAGGGTAGTGCGTACGGCCCAGTACATCACTGGGGCCAAAGTTCCTGCCATCCAGGATCTATATACCAGGCGTTGTCAGAGGAAGGCCCAGAAAATTGTAAGAGACTCCAGTCACCCAGGTCAAAGATAGTTTTTTTTTGCTATTGCACGGCAAGCGGTACCGGTGCACCAAGTCTAGGACCAAAAGGCTCCTTAACAGCTTCTACCTCCAAGTCATAAGACTCCTGAACAATTAATCAAATGGCCATCGGACTGTTTACATTAACACCCCCCCCCCCCTCCATTTGTTTTGTACACTGCTGTTACTCGCTGTTTATTATCTATGCATAGTCACTTCACCCCTACCTCCATGTACAAATTACCTCGACTAACCTGTACCCCAACACATTGACTCGGTACCGGTACCCCTTGTATATAGCCTCGTTATTGTTATTCTATTGTGTTACTTTTTATTAATTTTTTTCATTCGTTTTTTGGTAAATATTTTCTTAACTCTTTCTTGAACTGCACTGTTGGTTAAGGGCTTGTAAAGTAAGCATTTCACGGTAAGGTCTACACTTGTTGTATTCGACACATGTGACAAATAATGTTTGATTTGATTTGATTGGCCTGTTTTGGCGTGATGTGTGAAATTTGATTTGATTGGTCACTTGATTGGTCACAACAACATGAGCAGTTTTATGGCTCCGCAAACTTTCCGTGCCATTGTGATCTACTGTTATGTATAGCCTACAAAATTGTGCTCTGTAACAGATGGTTTTAAAAAGGTAGCAGAGTACAATACTTCAAAACATATTTACAGTGTAAGTAAAAGTACAGTTACTGACTTTGAAAAATACAAAAAAAAGTAACTACTTGGAAAAGCAACTCAATTACAGTAACAAGAGTATTTGTAATTTGTTACTTCCACCTCTGAACAAGACCTTTGGCTGATCTTCACGTTAACCCTAAATGTCTGAGTAGGGTACTGTATGTAACAACTCAGTTCCTCATTTAAGAGTTTATGTCACGTAGTTTCTACCATGCATCTGGAGACATCCTAATTCACTAGCCATCTGTGAACCATTGTGCTCTCATTATGACTGAATTTACAACCTTTTACAGACAAGTGTTGCCATGAGCCTGGTGACAAACTGTCCCGTAAGTTACTGTCAATGCTCCCTTGGGAAAAACCCCTGGTCTCCTCTTCCCAGAATAAAGCATTTCCTGGAAAAGAGGGGGACTAGAAAAAATAATCGTCTGTGTGCTTCTCCCTATGGCTTCTACTCTTGTACTTGTCTTGTGGAGTTGCGGTTAGTCATCCAACCACGACGTCAACAACCTACAGCTGGCTCATCTCTTGTCTTTCATGAGCGATCCCACGTCAAAAATACATCAATATGCCAAAACAGTGTTTAATTTCTGCTTGTTCTCTGTAGAGAGAACAGTTCCTCCTTATCTGTGAGCTGGATGGAACATGTGGTCCACAGGGAGCGAAGGGGGACCAGGGTTAGGGGAGGGGTCCAGGATTAAGGGTCAGGGAATGTTGCCCATGATGTGCTACCCAATAAGGCAGGAAGAGACATTTCCGCTATTTCGGGAGGAATAGCAACCCCCGCCCAGCCGGATATTGGTTGTAATTTACGGGAAATCAGTTGAAGGTGTGTGTGTGTGGGGTGGGGCACAGTAGTGTAGATAGGAAGTGGTGGAGGAACAGCAGACAACTGTAAGAGGAAGGCCTGTAGATCCGGTTAACCTCTACTGTTTTTCTAACCCTGTCAACAACACAGAGCTGACCCAGCATCCTCTCTGCTCATCTTCTATTTCCTGTCAGACCCGAGCTCATAATAACGGAAAAAATCTTCCTGGTAATCATTACTAGGGATGTGTCACTGGTAAATAATCTTATTAAAATCCAGTTGTTATATATTTATCTCTTAATTAGTTTATATAGAAATGTACTACAGGAAGTGTAGAATAGAAATAGAATGAATGTGTCTCATCATCATCGTTAGGGACTCTGAGTCGCCACCCCGTCACAGAGTCATGGTAATTGCCGGGGTAGATAGCGTGGCTTGTTGTGAATGTGGGCAGACTAGTGAGTGAGTCAGTGTGATGCTGATCAGCGTTAAAACCATAAGCGTGACAGTTGGCTTAACAGGTCTGGGACTCTGCCAGATGACCTTTGGTAGAGGGGAAATAAGCCAGGCTAATTGGCCACTGTTTTGCTCTATTCTGACTGCACAACGCTGAAGGCTGCAAAGTCTCCCTATCATCCCAAGAATGTCTTTCCACTTTCTCCACTACAGGGCAGACCATGGTAATGTGTCTGGTGTCATATTCAGTAGTCATTACATCCAGGTTATTGCCATTTGTAGATACATACATGCATTGATTTGTACACAGTTTGTTGCTGTGTACATGGGGCAATGACTCCTTACAACAAAACATTTCTCTTAGAACTAGAGAAAGAGAAAGAGACATCGCCATCTGAGGAATGTATCTGTTCAGATTTCAGCAATATTAGTGGGACAGCAAAGAGACTAGCTCTAGCTAGAATGGTCAGGACGAACCCATTTAAAAAAAAACTGAGAGAACAGGGAGGAAGAGGAAACCATTGAGACACGATATAAAAATGGCTCATGTTGGTTGGTTCACAGGGGATTTTTCCAGTGTTGATCTCTCACAATCTTGCCTTGCTGATTTTTTCGAATCTGTTTATTTACCACTGTTTATTTTTGCCCAGCATTGCTCTTTGAATACTTCTTGCACTTGGAGGAGGCGGGGGGGAGGAGGAGAGGAGGGGGGTTGTTGTGGTCACTGTTGACTCTGGCTCTATGACTGGGAGTCCCACACAGTAATTACAGATACCAAAGGGACACATGTGACCTCTGTCCTATCTGTTCTGTTCTGTTCTGTACCCACCCTCAGCTGTTTGGTGAGAGAGATGGAGCGAGCGAGAGAGAGAGAGAGAGAGAGAGAGAGAGTGATAGGGAGAGGGAGATACAGAGAGATGAAGAGAAAGAGAGATGAGAAAATAGGGGGGAAATGAAGGAAAAAGTAAAGAGAGGGAGAAAGAGACGAAGTAAGAGAGCGCGGAAGGGAAGGAATTAGGGAAAGAGAGAGACGGGAAGAAAGATAGAGAGGGAGACAAATATAATGGACAGAGTTTAACCCAGATGGATAAAGAGATCATTCCCTACAGCAGTGTATCCCAGTCCTGGCTTTCGAGGCCCCCAACGTTAGCTGGTTTTCTCGCATGATTCACTTTCAGGGACTCTCAGAGACAGCACACCTTGCAATGATTAAGGGGCATTAGGTCTGCTTCAGACTCCTCATACCAGCGTAGTAAAAATGATTGAATGGGGGTTGGGGATGGGGTGTTTGAATAATGAAACCTAGCTCAGAGATATACAGTCAGGTACCTCCACTGGGACTTGAACCTTTGACCTTAGTCACACCCCACTATCTTCTATATCAGGAGGGTCTATGAGAATGGACAGCTGCCTGAGGGACACTAACCAGCCTCATGCCTGTTGGGCACTATGACATCACCAGCCCTCTGAAAATACCCTTTGTGATGAAAGCACAATGCCATCTGGCATCAGCTTTCAATTCTGATTGGCTTCCCTTTCATCACTGCCCTCTGATTGGCTGTCCCACAGGGGAAGCAATTGGCTAATAAGCATCAAATATAATTGTCTTGGACAAATGCTATGTCAAGACAACAATTGGTTACATACAGTAAGACAAAGGACAAATACACTGAGTGTGCTCTTTCCATGACATAGACTAGACAGGTGAATCCAGGTGAAAGGTATGATCCCTTATTGATGCCACTTGTTAAATCCACTTCAATCAGTTTAGATGAAGGGAAGGAGACAGGTTAAGGAGGATTTTTATGCTTTGAGACAATTGAGACATGGATTGTGTATGTTTGCCATTCAGAAACGGAATGGGCAAGACAAAAAAATGTAACTCCCTTTGAACGGGGTATGGTAGTAGATGCCAGTGAGTGTGACAGGAGCTGCAACACTGCTGTTTTTCACACGCAACAGCCAACCAACTTGACACAACTGTGGGAAACATTGGAGTCAACATGGGGGAGCATCCCAGTGGAACGCTTTCGACGTCATTCCCGATGAATTGAGGCTTTTCTGAGGTGTTCCTAATGCTTTGTACACTCTTTGTGCATACCATGTCAGTGAAGTCATAGAAATGCCATTTCTGTGTGTGATTTTCTCCTATGCTAATTGAAAGCTGAGAAGAACCAGATGGTTGGGGCTGGTGATTAGACAACCAGAATATTGTTGTGAAATTCCTGCCATGTGGGTTTCAATCACCACTCTATTAGACCGCAGTCTGTTTTGATATGTCATGAGGTTTTGTGACTCAATGTGGAACAGGGTTACCACAGAGTTATGGCGGATACAAAGTGTACAAATCCAGTGAAGTTTCCATGAGCCTTAGCATGCTCATTTTCAGTTTTCAAAAACTGTTTTTGAATTCTGTTTAGTGATAGGCTTGATGGAATAAAAGAGACTGATGAGAGACTCAACTCTTGAACAAAACATGAATCGGACAGAGAAAGGCTGAATGAATTATCATTGGGGTGGGGCAGAATCAAAGTTGATGAAGTCCAATTAGCCCCAGTTCTGCTCACTAATGATATTGTTTACATGATGTCCGTATCCCCATTACTCCTCCCTGTCACCTCCCCTGTTATCCAGTCTATTTACCCTGTACTCCACTTACAAAAACATCTTTCGGTGTCAGTGGACATGAAGCAGACCCCTTTGTTCTCTTATGCACCCTAGGATTTCCCCTATACCCACACACTCACTTACTCATACGTATAACATACCAGTAAGGCTACCTCATCATCAGTCCTCTCTCCCATAGCTAGTCTTGCATAGCACTGAAGAGATGCATTCACAGTGAGTGCATTAGCCATGGTCCCTGGCTTTAATGGATCAAGGACATTGGTTGAACCAGTGGCCCATCTAGAAGAGGCAGAGAGGGGTTAGCATCATGAGCCTTACCAGCTGGGCCTGTTTGGAGAGTGATATAGTGGGAGAGGTACATGGAGGGAGAGCGGGAGTGAGGGAGAGGGGAGGGGGAGAGCACTTGCAGGAAGCGCGTGCGTAAGTGTTGGCCCAGGAGATGGAATCTGGTGTGTTTGTTCTGGCGTAATGCTCCCCTGCTGCAGGCCCCATCGCTCGCTCTGAGAGGGGAGGACAGCAGGCCGGGAGAGAGAGAGAGAGGGTGAATGCTGCTGGAGAGAGGGAAAGTTTGACAGGGAGTGAGAGGGGAAAAGAGAGGAGATAGAGGGATTATTGGAGAAAGAAAATGTTAGAGAGAGGGAGAGAGTCAGTTTGGAAGAGAACGAGGGAAAGGGAGGATGTGGCCGGAGAGAATTGATTAGAGGCAGAGGAGAGGGACAGTTGGACAGAAAGAGAGTGGACAGTGTGCTGTCTGGTTCACCTTCTGGCCATCAATCAATCAATCAAATGTATTTATAAAGCCCTTTTTTTTACATCAGCAGATGTCACAAAGTGCTATACAGAAACCCAGCCTAAAACCCCAAACAGCAAACAATGCAATGCCATGTTGTTCTTGTGTTAGCAGCAGTACCCCAATGCATCCTTTTAACATGGTTCTTGTTATTGTTTTCATAGTTATGTGGTCGCAGTTTCACAAGCCCAACTGGCAGTCAGGACAGAAGATAAGATCTGCTATGATTCTTAAAGAACAGAAGTATTATCCGTCATGGGGACGAATTGTTCCACTGCTTGGCAGAATAAAGCAGTGGTGGTTCCATGAACGTTATTGTAATCAATCAGAAACAAGCTCTGTGATGTAGTCATGTGTCTCATTACAGCACATTGTCTGTTGACACCACCCTGCTTTGCCTATAGCCACCTACTGTATGAGGAGGAGAGGTTTGAGGCCCACACATTTTCTTAGAAATGCACACAAGCACACTAGCTATATCTGGCTCACACACACTCAAACACAAACATACTCCCACCCAAGGGGTCTGTAACTTCCCTCTGTACACAATGAGATATACAAGCCTTTGCCCTTTCCTGTGTCCAAACAAACAGGCGTAACAGGGTTGGGGAGTGGAAATGCTAGGACATACTCTGGCCCGCAGTGTGCTTGGCCTTTACGTAAGCATGACTGTGGTCCTCAACCCTACCTAAAAATCTACCAGTGCTTCCTTCCACTTGCTCCGGAACATAGGTCTGGGTTCACGATCTACAGACCATTGCACATGGGAAATTACATTGTGTGTGTGTGTGTGTGTGTGTGTGTGTGCATGCGTGCCTGAGTGCGTACGAGACAGCAAAGGCTGTAGTGTTGTCAAAGCAAATGTTTCTAATAAATGCTTTTCACCAGCATATTAGTTGTACTTTGTAGTGCTTTGTGTTTTTATGAATCAGTGTGAACATGACCAACATGATTATGTGCACATGCTCCCTGGCTACCAACTGTGCCATTGTGTGAGTGACACCAAAATGGAGTGGGTTAGCAAGATAAATTATGCAACCTCTGGTTTTTCTCAGACCGTCCCACCAAGCGCCCCCAGAGAATGTTGGGACTTGCATACCATACTTCCCTTGTCCTGGTATTTCTACTGTAATCATGTCTACATGGGATGACAGGGCTCTCGTATCTGGCTTGGATGTGTTTTTCTCTCTTTCTTTATCTCTCCGTCTGTCTGAGGGAGCATTTCCTCTGGCCCATCTTCCACGGCCTCGCCAGCCTCACCACTCCCTTCCCTCTTTCCTGGAGAAAAATACGAGAAGAAATAAAACAGACAGCGGAAAGCCTCGGAACGTGTAATGTGTATGTTTTGACTGTATGTTTTGACTGTATGTTTTGACTGTATGTTTTGACTGTATGTTTTGGTTCGATCATGTTTCTCGTTGGAAAAATGGTCTGTTGTTGTGTTTCAGGTGACCACAGCATGCATCCCAGCTCCATCTGATCTGGTAAGTTGACCCCTCTGTCTCTCACTCTTTAAATAGTCCTTCATTCCTTCACTTTATGATATAAACAACAAGCTGTAGCCATCCATAAATCTGCATTGCTGTTGGAAAATGGCAGATGCCCCTCTTTTCCTTGGCTAGTAGAGTGGGCTTGGTTTGTTCTTGGATGAGAGTGTTGTCTAGAAGTCAGGTTGCTACAATAAGTAGTATAGGTGGGCCTTCAGGAAGGAAGCCTGTTTGTTGAATCACCATATATCTCCCCTTGTTGCCTACAGCAGCGCAGAGGGACAGCTCCATCCCGACACGTCCAACACCTGGTGAGAAGACTTTTCCAGACACATTTTTCTCACTTCCCCTCCACAAGTGAATGTTCATGCTGTTCTTCTCATGAGTGTGAGAAATGGTTCTAATTTAATTTCTCTCTGTCTCCAGGGTTCCACAAAGTCTCTGACTTACACCAAACAGAGGACCACCCTCCCCAGGTAACACAGCTCTGTGATAACCTAATTAAATTGATTATTTAACATGTCTCTCTCCGGAGGAGGAGGAGAAGAAGGAAGAGGAGGATGATGAAAAGGAGGAGGTACTGGATGATTAAGAGGAGGATTTCACACTGACTCCTCCTGTCTCCTCCTCTTCATTCTCTTCTTCTCTTTCCCAGTCTCTCTCTTTGTATCACTCCTCCTTCATTCCCTCTTTTTATTTGTCATTCTACACCTCCTCTCATTATCCAACTACACTTCCTCCTGTTTTTCTCTCGACCCCATTTTCAAATCAGGCAACACCACATGGGGTCGTGACCCCTAGTTTGGGAAACGCTGAGTAATGTAAGGGAGGCTGCAAATTAAAGGTTTCAGTGTTTCTGTTTTGGAGCTCAATGGAGTAACACAACATCCATTTGTAGACCACCTCATAACCCCTTGCGTTTTCCCTCTGGTCAGGAGTTTCAGTGTGGACCGTGTGATGGAAAGAGTCATGGAGGGCCACTATGACTTTGACCTGACCTACATCACTGAGAGGATCATCTCCGTGTTCTTCCCCCCTCTGCTGGACGAGCAGCGCTACCGTCTCAACCTCAAGGAGGTGACTGCCATGCTCAGGTCCAAGCACCAGGACAAGTTCCTGGTGAGTACATTATATCCTGCCGCTGTCGACATGGGCTGGGTTCAAATATCTACTCTACTATCATACCACTCCAAATTAAGGATTGTGTTGGGCATGTATTATAAGTGGTAGGCTGGTATGGATTTTGGAATGTAGCCATACACTCAGTGATGCTTTCATATGTGCTTTCATAGCCACCCAAAAAAGCAACCCAGAAAAGGTTAAAAATAGCCCATGAACATATGTAGCCTGAGAAACAAGGTTCATGAAATCGATAACTTACTAACATCAGATAACATTCATATACTGGCTATCTCAGAAACTCACTTAGATAATTCCTTTGATGATACAGTGGTAGAAATACATCTATAAAATACATCTATAAAAGAGATAGGAATGCCAATGGGGGAGGTGTCCTTTATGTATTCAGAATCATATTCCTGTAAAAAAAGTGGTCAAACCTTTTCTGAGCGGAGATCACTTTCTGAATCAAAATGGAGGCAGATTTTTTTTTTTTTTTTAACATGACTTAAAAATCTGTAAGCCTATGCAACATTAACCTACTAAAAACAGTACTGTAGCAATGAGGTTTGTGCAGTAGGCTCAATACATTATCACTGCATATTGGTTATTATTGAATTGCCCTGCTATTGTTGTTCTTCTCAGACCATTTAAAAATTATATATAATCAGAATGTTAATACAGGGCATTCGGAAAGTATTCAGACCCCTTGACTTTTTCCACATTTTGTTACTTTACAGCCTTATTCTAAAATGGATTCAAATCTATTTTTTTTCACTCATCAATCTACACACAATACCCCATAATGGCAAAGCAAAAACAGGTTTTTAGACATTTTTGCAAATGTAAAGTCGGAAGTTAACATACACTTAGGTTGTGGAGTCATTAAAACTTGTTTTTCAACCACTCCACAAATGTCTTGTTAACAAACTATAGTTCTGGCAAGTCGGTGAGGACATCTACTTTGTGCATGACACAAGTCATTTTTCCAACAATGGTTTACAGACAGATTATTTCACTGTATCACAAATCCAGGGGGTCAGAAGTTTACATACACTAAGTTGACTGTGCCTTTAAACAGCTTGGACAATTCCTGAAAATTATGGCTTTAGAAGCTTCTGATAGGCTAATTGACATAATTTTAGTCAATTGGAGGTGTACCTGTGGATGTATTTCAAGGCCTACCTTCAAACTCAGTGCCTCTTTGCTTGACATCATGGGAAAATCAAAAGAAATCAGCCAAGACCTCAGAAAAAATTGTAGACCTCCATAAGTCTGGTTCATCCTTGGGAGCAATTTCCAAAGGCCTGAAGGTACTACATTCATCTGTACAAACAATAGTACGCAAGTATAAACACCATGGGACCACGCAGCTGTCTTACCGCTCAGGAAGGAGACGCATTCTGTCAACTAGAGATGGACGTACTTTGGTGCGAAAAGTGCAAATCAATCCCAGAACAACAACAAAGCACCTTGTGAAGCTGCTGGACCTATATTGACATAACCTGAAAAGGGAAGAAGCCACTGCTCCAAAACCGCCATACAAAAGCCAGACTATGGTTTGCAACTGCACATGGGGACAAAGATTGTACTTTTTGAAGAAATGTCCTCTGGTCTGATGAAACATAAATAGAACTGTTTGGCCATAATGACCATTGTTATGTTTGGAAGAAAAAGTGGGAGGCTTGCAAGTTGAAGAACATCATCCCAACCGTGAAGCACGGGGGTGGCAGCATCATGCTGTGTGGTTGCTTTGCTGCAGGAGGGACTGGTACACTTCACAAAATAGATGGCATCATGAGGAAAGAAAATGATGTGGCTATATTGAAGCAACATCTCAAGACATCCGTCAGGAGGTTCAAGCTTGGTCGCAATTGGGTCTTCCGAATGGACAATGACCCCAAGCATACTTCCAAAGTTGTAGCAAAATGGCTTAAGGACAACAAAATCAAGGTATTGGAGTGGTCATCACAAGCCTTGACTTCAATCCTATAGAAAATGTGTTGGCAGAACTGAAAAAGTGTGTGCGAGCAAGAGGGCCTACAAACCTGACTCAGTTACACCAGCTCTGTCAAGAGGAATGGACCAAAATTCACCCAACTTATTGTGGGACGCTTGTGGAAGGCTACCTGAAATGTTTGACCCAAGTTAAACAATTTAAAGGCAATGCTACCAAATACGAATTGAGTGTATGTAAACTTCTGACCCACTGGGAATGTGAAGAAAGAAATAAAAACTGAAATAAAATTCTCTCTACTATTATTCTGACATTTCACATTCTTAAAATAAAGTGGTGATCCTAACTGTGGTGATCCTAACTGACCTTAGACATGGAATTCTTACTAGGATTAAATGTCAGGAATTGTGAAAAACAGAGTTTAAATGTATTTGGCTAAGGTGTATGTAAACTTCCGACTTCAACTGTATATATAACAGAAACTTAAAAAAACGTAGAAAAATATTTACATAAGTATTCAGACCCTATACTCAGTATTTTATTGAAGCACCTTTGGCTGCGATTACAGACTTGAGTCTTCTTGGGTATGACGCTACATGCTTGGCAAACCTGTATTTGGAGAGTTTCTCCCATTCTTCTCTGCAGATCCTCTCAAGCTCTTTCAAGTTATAGGGGAGCGTCGCTGCACAGCTATTTTCAGGTCTCTCCAGAGATGTTCGATCGGGTTCAAGTCAAATCAAATCAAATTTTATTTGTCACATACACATGGTTAGCAGATGTTAATGCGAGTGTAGCGAAATGCTTGTGCTTCTAGTTCCGACAATGCAGTAATAACCAACAAGTAATCTAGCTAACAATTCCAAAACTACTACCTTATAGACAAGTGTAAGGGGATAAAGAATATGTACACAAAGATATATGAATGAGTGATGGTACAGAGCGGCATAGGCAAGATACAGTAGATGGTATTGAGTGCAGTATATACATATGAGATGAGTATGTAAACAAAGTGGCATAGTTAAAGTGGCTAGTGATACATGTATTACATAAAGATGCAGTAGATGATATAGAGTACAGTATATACATATACATATGAGATGAATAATGTAGGGTATGTAACATTATATTAGGTAGCATTGTTTAAAGTGGCTAGTGATATATTTTACATAATTTCCCATCAATTCCCATTATTAAAGTGGCTGGAGTTGAGTCAGTGTGTTGGCAGCAGCCACTCAATGTTAGTGGTGGCTGTTTAACAGTCTGATGGCCTTGAGATAGAAGCTGTTTTTCAGTCTCTCGGTCCCAGCTTTGATGCACCTGTACTGACCTCGCCTTCTGGATGAAAGCGGGGTGAACAGGCAGTGGCTCGGGTGGTTGTTGTCCTTGATGATCTTTATGGCCTTCCTGTGACATCGGGTGGTGTAGGTGTCCTGGAGGGCAGGTAGTTTGCCCCCGGTCTGGGTTCTGGCTGGGACACTCAAGGACATTCAGAGACTTGTCCCGAAGCCACCTCTGCGTTGTCTTGGCTGTGTGCTTAGGGTCGTTGTCCTGTTGGAAGGTGAACCGTTACCCCAGTCTGAGGTCCATAGCACTCTGGAGCAGGTTTTCATCAAGGCTCTCTGTACTTTGCTCCGTTCATCTTTCCCTCTATCCTGATTAGTCTCCCATTCTCTGCCGCTGAAAAACATCCCCATAACATGATGCTGCCACCACCATGCTTTATCGTAGGGATTAGTGTCAGGTTTCCTCCAGATGTGACGCTTGGCATTCAGGACAAAGGGTTCAATCTTGGTTTCATCAGACCAGAGAATCTTATTTCTCATGGTCTGAGAGTCCTTCAGGTGCCTTTTGGCAAATGGGCTGTCATGTGTCTTTTACTGAGGAGTGGCCCTTCTCCCCCAATTGCTCAATTTGGCCGGGCGGCCAGCTCTAGGAAGAGTCTTGGTGGTTCCAAACTTCTTTCATTTAAGAATGATGGAGGCCACTGTGTTCTTGGGGACCTTCAATGCTGCAGAAATGTTTTGGTACCCTTCCCCAGATCTGTGCCTCGACAAAATCCTGTCTCTGAGCTTTACGGACAATTCCTTCAACCTCATGGCTTGGTTTTTTGCTCTGACATGAACTGTTTAACTGTGGGACCTCATATATACAGATGTGTGCCTTTACAAATCATGTCCAATCAATTGAATTTACCAGATGTAAATAAAGTTGTAGAAACATCTCAAGCATGATCAATGGAAATAGGATGCAAATAGGATGCAAATGAGCTCAGTTTTGAGTATCATAGCAAAGGGTCTGAATGCTTATGTAAATAAAGTATTTTCTGTTTGTTTTTTAAAATAAATTTGATAAAATGTCTAAAAACCTGTTTTCACTTTGTCATTATGGGGTATTGTATCTAGATTGATGAGTGCACTGAATACTTCCCGAATGCACTGTATTTCAGACCAGTTTATTGTTAATTACCCATTCTGACACTGACTGTGACTCCTTGCTAAGAGTTTCAGTGAGCTCACTAGCTGTAGATGCTGATGTGTAGAGTGTGCAATCATCAACATACATAGTCATTTTAGCTGGTGGCTTATCATTACTGATGGATGGCAATTGTTTTTCCACCTCTTCCACACAAACTTGACCAAATTCAAAACAGCAGTTCTTCTCTTTCAATATTGTATATTCAATACACACAGAGATGGGCAGTATTTCTGTTACTTTTTAGTGTTTGTCATTTGTATTTCACTGGCCTAAACTAAACTAATGTATTTTCAAAATACTTTTCAACAGTCCTGATACCAAATTATTTAGGACCTTTTCGAAAATAAATTGAAATTTAAACAACTTTCCTTTTTACATTTACATTGCATTTGAGTAATTTATCACAGGGCTCTTAACAGTTTTCACAGATAGTTTCTTAACAGGTGAATGTTTGTCAACAATTTGCAAGAATAATTGTGCAAAAACTCAAAGTGCTGCATCTGGATTCACCTCCTTACACACATCAGACCAACATCTTTGACAAACGTTCTGAGAAAACATTTTGTATGATTTCTTATGAATAACTTTAGGCCCTGCCTTTGGTACTTTGGCTTTCCTTGTTATTGCCACAATCTTATGATCACTACAGCCAATGGGAACTGATATTGCTTTGGAGCAAAGTACTGCAGCATTAGTGAAAAATATGATCAATACAAGAGGATGTCACAGATCCAACACTATTGGAATACACTAGTTGGCTGAGTGATAACATGGTTCATGTTACAGGCATTAGTCACAGTAAGAAGCTTCCCCTTGAGAGGACAACTAGATGATAACCAGTCAATGTTCAAGTCACCTAGAAAATAAATGTATCTCTTAGCATCAGAGACCTTGTCTAACATCCACACATATTCTCCTAGAGAGAGAGAGAGACTCATGCACCAATTCATGTTGTTACTCGTATGACCAGAGAATGTGAAATACTCCTCGATATTAGAAAGACACAAGCCATTAACCTGTAGTGACACCCCATCCCGTGAACGGGACCGTTGTCATCATCTGACACTAATTAGCCTAATGCAACGGACATAAATCTTCCTAGAAAATATTCCTATTCATGAAAATCACAAGTGAAATATATTGGAACACAGCTTAGCCTTTTGTTAATCACCCTGTCATCTCAGATTTTCAAAATATGCTTTACAGCCAACGCTAGACAAGGATTTGTGTAAGTTTATCATAGCCTAGCATAGCATTATGCCTCGCTAGCAGCAGGCAACCTTGTCACGGAAATCAGAAAAGCAATCAAATTAAATTGTTTACCTTTGATGAACTTCGGATGTTTTCACTCACGAGACTCCCAGGTAGACAGACAAAGTTCATTTTTTCCCAAAATATTATTTTTGTAGGCGAAATAGCACAGTTTGTTCTTCACGTTTGGCTGAGAAATCGCCCGGAAATTGCGGTCACCACAACGCCGAAAAATATTCCAAATTAGCTCCATAATATCGACAGAAACATGGCAAACGTTGTTTAGAATCCATCCTCAAGGTGTTTTTCTAATATCTATTCGATAATATATCCGTTGGGACAATTCGTTTTTCACTAGGACCTATTGGAGTAATGGCTACCTCTGTATTTTACTCGAGAATCTCTCTCGGAGCCACCATGTGACCACTTACGCAATGTGGCCGCCTACGGCTACTCTTCAACAGAAATGCGTAAAACTACGTCACAATGCCGTAGACACCTTGGGGAATACGTAGAAAGCGTAAGCTTGTTGGTGGTACATTCACAGCTGAATAGGGAGTCATTGGAACGCAGCGCTTCCAAAACCTGGGGCACTTCCGGATTTGATTTTTCTCAGGCTTTCACCTGCAATATCAGTTCTGTTATACTCACAGACAATATCTTTACAGTTTTGGAAACGTTAGAGTGTTTTCTATCCAAAGCTGTCAATTATATGCATATTCTAGCATATTTTCCTGACAAAATATCCCATTTAAAACGGGAACGTTTTTTTCCAAAAATGAAAATACTGCCCCCTAACACCAAGAGGTTTTAATAATGACGCAAGTCTATCGATACATGAACTCACTCATGAAAACAGCAGTTCTTTGCTTTATTCATTGACAGCCTCTCTCTTGTCATGGTTTAATTTTTTTAATGTTTTATCTCACACGGTAGTTGACTATCAACTTTGCTATGGGCTCATGGAAGCTGCAGACACAGTGATCTGAGCTATCTGATTGGCCAGCAGTAGGTGCTCTTGATTTGCTGTCCTTGCCTGCTGGGTAGGGGGAGTTTGTTCATTCAGACACATCGAATGGTTCAAAATGGGAGCACTTCGACTACCCGGAGTGCAGGGCAGCTGAATCAAGTGGGCAAAAAGGCAAACTCATCTCCATCCACTGAATCAGATGGCTCATTTATCACAAAACCCTCTGATACTGCCAACAACTTTAATGACTTTTTCATTGGCGAGATTAGAACACTTAAGCATGACATGCCAACAAAAAACTCTGAACATTCATATCCAATCATAACTGACCAAATAATGAAAGACAAGCAATGTCATTTTGAATTCTGTAGTGAGTGTGGAAAATGTGAAAAAATTATTGCTGTCTATCAATAATGACAAACCACCTGGTACTGACGAGCATGGAAAATTACTGAGGATAGTAGCGGACTATATCTCCACTCCTATTTGCAATCTCTTCAATCCAAGCCTACAGTAAATTGTGTGCCCTCAGGCCTGGAGGGAAGCAAAAGTCATTCCACTATCCAAGAATAGCAAAGCACCCTTTACTGAATCAAACAGCTGACCAATCAGCCTGCTACCGACTCTTTGTGAACTTTCGGAAAAAATGGTGTTTGACCAGATACAATGCTATTTCACAGTAAACAAATTAACAACAGACTTCCAGCCTGCTTATAGGGAAGGGCACTCAACATGTACAGCACTGACATAAATGACTGATGATTGGTTGGTTGAAAGAAATTGATAATAAAAAGATTGTGGGAGCTGTTTTGTTAGACTTCAGTGCAGCTTTTGACATTATCAATCATAGTCTGATGTTGAAAATACGTATGTGTCATGGCTTTACATCCTCTGCCATATCTTGAACCTGTCTTATAGAACACAGAGGGTTTTCTTTAATGGAATCCTTTCTAACCTAAACCAGGTAGTGTGGTATACCTCAAGGCAGCTGTCTTGATCCTTTACTGTTTTCTAGCCTTGAGCAAAGCCTGTGTGTCTACTGTATGCATGCTGATGACTCAATGTTATACACATCAGCTACCACAGCAAGTGAAATCACTGCAACCCTTAACAAAGAGCTGCAGTCAGTTTTAGAATGAGTGGCTGGTAATAAGTTAGTCCTAAATATATCAAAAACTAAAAGCATTGTATTTGGGACAAATCACTCGCTAAACCGTAAACCTCATCTAAATACTGTTATTAAAAATGTGGCAATTGAACATGTTGAGGAGACTAAACTGCTTGGTTTAACCCTATACTGTAAACTGACATGGTCGAGACATATTGATGCAACGTTTGCTAAAATGGGGAGAGGTCTGTCAGTGATATAGCGCTGCTTTGCTTTCTTGGCATCACAATCAACCAAACAAGTCCTACAGGCCCTAGTTTTATCATACCTGAACTACTGCCCAGTTATATGGTCAAGTGCTGCAAAGAAGGACATAGGCTAATTACAGTTGGCCCAGAACAGAGCAGCACAGCTGCCCCTTAAATGTACACGGAGGGCTAATATCATGAACATGCATGTCAATCTCTCCTGGCTCAAAGTAGAGGAGAGATTGACTGCATCACTTCTTGTCTTCGTGAGAGCTATTGACGTATTGAAAGCACCAAACTGTCTGTTCAAACAGCTAACACAGCTCAGACACCCATACGTACCCCACAAGACATGCCATCAGGGTTCTCTTCACAGTCCAGAACTGAGGCTGGGAAACGCACAGTATTACATAGAGCCATGACTACATGGAACTCTCTTCCACATCAGGTAACTCAAGCTAACAGTAAATTCAGATAAATAAAACAGATAAAACAACACCTCACGGCACAACACAGACTGTCAAGAGACACACACACACACACACACACAAATTGTAATATTGATTTGTTGAAATATTGTACATTTTATATTGCGGATGTGTAATGGTGGAGCAGTGTAAACTTTTATAGTGCACAATGTCTTGTGTGATGTATTGTTTTATTTATGATGTAGACTATTGTTTTGTTGTGATGTTTTGTTCCTGTTTGGACCCCATGAAGAGTAGCGGATGCTTTGGCAGCAGCTAATGGGGATCTTAATAAAATACTAATATGTGCTTTTATATGTGTAGCGTGAGTACACACATCATTCATCTCAAATATGAATTTTGCTTTCAGCTCTTCAATCTCTCTGAACGACGCCATGACATCACCCGCATGAATCCAAAGGTGTACATGTTTTTATTTTCTGTATCAATTCTGTATCAGTTCCACTTTCTGTGACTTATTATATTAACATACTTTTCCTATCTTCCTCACTATTTTCCCATGACATTCAGGTCCATGACTTCGGCTGGCCTGACCTCCATGCCCCTCCCCTGGACAAGATCTGTGCCATGTGTAAGGCCATGGAGACCTGGCTGACCTCCGACCCCCAGCATGTGGTAGTCTTGCACTGCAAGGTCAGGGTTCGGCCTGCTTTTGACTGGGTTTTAAACGCCCGTTTTGTTGTTTTAGGGGCTTTTAAAGAAAACACAAAAAAACAGAATGCTGGGTTTACCCAGATGACTTGCATTCACTTTACAGAAGCTCTTTGATATATTTAAGGGCAATATGTAATCTCATCTTTGTATCTTTTCACTGTGAAGTTTTGAAATCGCTGTGAAGTTAGTGGTCAGAATGTTCTTATAAGGGTAGTGACGTCCATATCTTTACAGCAGTAGTAATAAGTTTAATGCCTCAAGCCTTAGGCTAAAAACAGTTGGTACTTTATGTCCTGATGGCACGGATCTTCCTCTTCCAGGGCAACAAGGGCAAGACAGGAGTGATTATTGCAGCCTACATGCACTACAGCAAGATCTCTGCAGGGTAAGTGTCCTGTCCTGCATCCAAAGCCACAGTTTCCATGCTGAGCATGGTTTAAGGCTGTAGTAATGGAAACTGGCTTGTTCATTGGCTCAAGTCTGCTGCATTCATGTACTTCTGGCTCTTAAGAGAGCCCATAATGGGAATGTTATGTAAATGTTGTATAATTCTCTCTATGAAGTATGTATTCTTCTTGTGCAGTGTGTCGGTTTAATTCTGTGTTTCTGTGTTTGAGCAGGGCAGACCAGGCCCTTAGCACACTGGCCATGAGGAAGTTCTGTGAGGATAAAGTCTCGTCCTCCCTCCAACCGTCCCAAAACAGGTAAGGACTATCTACAGACATTTTGTCTGTATCACTAACCAACAAGCAAGCCCCATCTTTTTTATTTTTTGTCTGAAGTGATGTGGGCTTACTAACCCCCCCCCCCTCTCAGGTATATCTACTACTTTGGGGGGCTCCTCTCTGGGGCGATCAAGATGAACAGCAACCCACTGTTCCTCCACCAGGTCCTCATCCCCACACTCCCTAACTTCCAGGGCGAAGGAGGTGAGGCCATGCGATGGGCACTACGCATTTGTTCACCCTGACTGACATCCTCAGATAAGACCACTCATTCTCCTACCTCAGGGAGCTGAGTCGGTTTTGAGTCTATGTTTACAGTAGACTGTGGTGTGTGTGTGTGCGTGCATGTATGTGTGTGCGTGTGCCAGGTGTGTGTGTGTGTCTATGAGTGCATGTCTCTGCACAAGGCTCTGAGATATGGCCCTGTGAATGACAACAGTGCTTTCACATGGTCAAGTTCACCCTCCACCCACACACTGGCCTGTTTATCCTTAATCGTATGACAAAGGACAGGGGGAGAGACAGTCAGCACATTCCACTGTGTAACACTGAACAACGCCTCTCTTTATCGTTGCCCAGGTTACTTTCCCTTCCTGAAGATCTACCAGTCCATGCAGCTGGTCTACACCTCAGGGATATAGTGAGTCTGCATCACTTTATGTCCTACAGTATTATTAACCAACACAACTGACAGAAAAGCCATAGCTCTAACATACTGGACAGGATGTGCCTTTACTTTTCCTTGTCTGTGTGCGCCTATCTGTTTGTATTCATATGTTGTGTGTTGTTCACAGTGACTTGCAGGGTTCCGGGGGCCGAAGACTGTGTGTGACCATTGAGCCTGCATTGCTGCTGAAGGGAGACATCATGGTAAGTCAGACAGTCTGACAGATTATTCCACTGTTTCTCAAGTTAAGTCACTGCCTTGCCAATGCCTGTTCAGAAAGTAGATGGATTCTCCTCTCCTGCATCTCATCTGTTGTTCTGCTCCCTTCCCAAATCTATGTCTCCCCTTGCAGGTGAAGTGTTACCACAGACGGGCCCAGAGTGCAGAGAGGGACACAGTGTTCAGACTGCAGTTCCACACCTGCACCATCCACGGGGCACAGCTGTGGTTCGGCAAGGGGGAGCTGGATGAGGCCTGTACTGGTATGGAGGGGGAGGGTCTGGGAAGAGGGCTTCTTGAGACATGTATGGAAAGGGTTTATTATCAACACAAGGCCTTCTTGGCAGTAACGGTTAAGCCAGTGTGGAACAATACAACTTGTTGGTTCATTGTGGTGGTTAAGAGAAGTGGAAATTACTATATAGAACCGATGTGTCAAAATGAATCCCTCCGGGTTATTTGCTTAATTGTATAATGAACACACTAATTTCCTAATTCCCCTGTTTTTACTTTCTGTTAAATTACTTCCAGCTGAAATGTTGTGGCCTGTATTGTAAAAGCACCAGGGGATTATGTGGAAGTAATTAGCCCAATTGAACCAACCAATCCACTCTAAAGGAAAACATTAAAACGCACCCGATAGATGTGGTCATTTCTTTTCTCAGATGAACGATTTCCCTCGGATGCAACTGTAGAGTTTGTCTTTTCCTCTGGACCAGAGAAGATCAAAGGTTTGTTCTTACTATGTGACTCATCTTCAGCTCTCTCATTTCAGGAGAATTTACAATGTAACAGTACCAGTGAACACAATAGCAGTTTGTATTAATGTGCTTGTGCTTAATCATATGTCTAATCATACACACTATCCCCTCAGGGCGTGAGTACCAGAGGAATGACCCTGCTGTCACAGTGGACTACAACACAGCTGACCCAGTGGTGCGCTGGGACTCCTATGAGAACTTCAACCAGCGCTACCAGGACAGTCTAGAAGGTACAGAAAGCCTCCCTGAATTTCTGGTGGGCTCTATCTCAATCATACAGCTTAAAGTAACTGCCCAGTGAAAATGTAACTTTTAAAAGTTAATATTTGATTAACTCATATCCAAATAATGTTGTTGACTCGTCCTATACACTTCAAAATCCCTGCCTCAAACTTGTATCTCAAGCCAGAGAGGGATAACTAGGCCCAAAATCTGTCTTTCACCACCAATTTTTTGCACACCAAGCGAAAGGTGTGTCAAATTTGGTCCCAAAAAATGTTTAATGGCTTATTTGCTACGTGAGGTTTATTTGATTGAATAGAAGTTTTGTAATGCTTAGGTAAGGCAAGTGTACTGATGAGTGTACTGATATAAATAGGGCACGTGACATCCCGGCACCTTTAATAAAAAAAATCTTTATATCAGAGTTGTGCTTGTTAATGCTATGAAGTATGCTTGGGACATCCCAATCCCTAACCCCTAACCTTAACTGGTACCTAACCATTTTAAACATCAACTTCAATGGGGGGTAGGGACATACCAAGGATCCCAGATAGCAAGGACTGCTGTGGTTGGTCACACATGTATCTGCCCTCTCATTGGCTAGAATGGTCCCAACTTAACATTGCCTCCTCCTGACTGCCTTCCATTTTTTAAGACATTTATTTTTATTGTTAGAGCGGCCAATGGAGTATCTGTATAATATAATGGAACATCTGTACGCAAACAGACCGTTTAAAAAATGCTTGCTATTTCCTCATAGAACATGATGCCATCTCCATGAGGAGGATGAGTTGGCCAATCAGCGGCCTACTTCTGTGAATATGTTTTATGACTGAGATACAGCCACACCATTTTGTTGTTGGGGTACACCCACCATTCCAACACAGCTGATCTTTAAGATACATAATAATTTAAACCATTTAGAAATAAAACCATTTCACTCATATTGTAAATAATTATAGGTCATATTTCATAGAAATATGGAAACACTGGGCAATTACTTTATGGCTATACTGTCGATACTGTACTCTGAAGGTACAGTATGTTAAATCTCTACTCTCTCTCAGACATAGCCCACACCAGGGGTCCAGTGGATGGCAGTCTGTACGCCCAGATAAAGAAACGTCGTTCAGGTCCAGGTTCAGGCTCCCTGACCTCCACCAATGGGAGTCCAGCAGGCACCAGTGAGGAGAGGCCGAGTCCGAACCAGCTCCTCTCCCCTAGCTCTGACTCTCTCAATCACTCCGGCCTCACTAGCCACTCCGGCCACTCTACGGCCCACCCAGAGCATCCAGAAGAGCCCAGAAGGCCCCCGCCCCCCACTCGGCAGGAGAGGGAGGAGCTGGAGCGCCTGCTGGGGGGCATCGAGGGGGAAAGGGACGACCGAGACAGGGAGAGGGAGACTGCCATCCTGGATGACGGGGACTCGTCCTCTCCCTCTGAGCGTACAGGTACCCTGAGGCTGGGCCGCTCCTGTTCCTGCCGGGTGGGCTACCGCTCCCAGCACTGTGCCGAGCCCGGTTGTGACCGACTCCACCTCATGCCCAACAACTACTGCCTGGACAGAGCCCCGGGCACCAATGGTCATCCTGGGGCACCGCCCTCGGCTAACCCTGCCACCGCCCCCTCACACATGGACCTGTGCCAGCACTACAGTCCGCACCCTCACCCGGCCCTGCCTCCCCCTGACCTGGTGTGGGACCGCCAGCAGGGCCCGCCACATTACCTGCACCGCTCCTGCTCTGAGGGACCCTCTCATCACCCCTCTCTGTGCCCCTATCCATCCCAGGAGCTGACCCCTCACCCCCACTCCCACACCCTTCCTCCCGGGCGCCTGCTCTGTAGAAGTGATGACTATGGTCCGTACCATCACCCTCCCTCACACACCCATCACCACCCTCACCACACCAAGTCCTCCGGCCCCTACCACGACATGCTGCTGCTGGACGGTCTGCCGCCCCCTGGCTGCCCCTGCCGGGACTGCCTCATCAGAAGGGAGGACTCAGCCTTCCGCGGTCTGCGGCTGGAGCGAGGAGAGAGCTTCCACTGGGACAGAGAGGCAGAGCTGCAGCATCGTGAAGCAGGGCTGAGGAGGGGGAGGGAGTCTGAGCTGCCCAGGGGGGTAGAGATGCACTGGGAGAGGGAGGCAGTGGGACTGAGAAGAGGCAGGGAGATGTCACTGCATTGGGACAGGGAGGCAGAGCTCCAATGGGAGAGAGAGAGAGAGGCAGACTATTGGCACAGGAGGGCCACAGTGTCTTCCTATGGGCCCCAGGGACACGAGCTCCCTGCCTTCACTTTTGACCCCCTGCCGTCAGGCCACCCTGCGTACCCAGAGCCGTCTCGCTCCCACGCCCACTCCCACCTGGATCTGAAGTACAGCAGCAGCAGCAGTGGCTACCAGACCCCCCACCAGGTCTACCCCTGCTCCCCCTACCAGCCTTCCCCCTCTGAAAGTAGGGGCTATGCCTCAGGCTACCAGTCTGAGTCTACCTCCCCTCTGCCCCCTCCTTCCACCCTGTCAGGCCCCTGCAGCCACACCACAGGGCCAGCAGACCACCACCCTGAAGCCCACCCTCAGCAGTACCTCGCCGACAGCCAGACAGGTGAGACAACCTCGACTGACAAGAATTTAGAAAATAATTTCATGAAATTACATTTAAACCAATATAGGAAATAATTGGTAAATTGTCAGTTCGGTGTCACATAAAATAATTCCCTATTTTCTCTGTCTTCCATAAGATGGAAGGGGGATGAGTGAGAATGTGGGTTGGAGAGACCACATCTCCCAGGGTTCCTTCAAGAGGATGCATCGAGATGTCCATGTCCCGTGTTCCACGCCTTATGACCGCTCTGGGCCACCCACTCCTGTTCATACCAGCAGCCCTCTGCGCACACAAGAAAGGTATAGTCTTCTTTTTAACATCTGCATGTCACATATCAGTCGTGTGTGTCGATTGAAGACATGCTCCAGAACTTTGGCAACTACTAAGTCTTTTTTTTATTTCCCACTTTGGGCTGGATGTGTCAATGTGCAGTTCATACATGCATAATCTGTAATTACTGTTTTACCTCAATTAGACACGAAATCCCTAATTTGAAAGCAACTGTTTTTCTCAAAGCTCTCCTGCCCCATTTTCCCTACATTTTCCCCCACATGGGCCAGCCCCCTAGCAATTTGAGTTCTAGCCAATGAGCTTTAGCCCCTCGCCATTTGAGTGACAGCTAGCAAGATGCACATACAGAAGAGCGAGTAATGACGTGGTGCACATATCTGCACATATGTGATGTAGTAGCAATTTTCGGGGACCACTTTTGGCTTATAAGCGCTACTTTCAGAACTACTGGCTAAATAAACTCAGCAAAAAATAAAAAGTCCTCTCACTGTCAACTGCGTTTATTTTCAGCAAACTTAACATGTGTAAATGTTTGTATGAACATTACAAGATTCAACAACTGCGACATAAACCGAACAAGTTCCACAGACATGTGACTAACAGAAATGTAATAATGTGTCCCTGAACAAAGGGGGGGGTCTAAATCAAAATTAACAGTCAGTATCTGGTGTGGCCACCAACTGCATTAAGTACTGCAGTGCATCTCCTCATGGATTTGCCAGTTCTTGCTGTGTTATCCCACTCTTCCACCAAGGCACCTGCAAGTTCCCAGACATTTCTGGGGGGAAATCGTCATAGCCCTCACCCTCCGATCCAACAGGTCCCAGACGTGCTCAATGGGATTGAGATCTGGGATCTCTGCTGGCCATGGCAGAACACTGACATTCCTGTCTTCCAGGAAATCACGAACAGAATGAGCAGTATGGCTGGTGGCTGTCATGCTCGAGGGTCATGTCAGGATGAGCCTGCAGGAAGGGTGCCACATGAGGGAGGAGGATGTCTTCCCTGTAAAGCAGTGTTGAGATTGCCTGCAATGACAACAAGCTCAGTCCGATGATGCTGTGACACACCGCCCCAGACCATGACGGACCCTCCACCTCCAAATCGATCCCGCTCTAGAGTACAGGCCTCTGTGTAACGCTCATTCCTTTGATGATAAACGCGAATCCGACCATCACCCCTGGTGAGACAAAACTGTGACTCGTCAGTGAAGAGCACTTTTTTCCAGTCCTGCCTGGTCCAGCGACAGTGGGTTTGTGCCCATAGGTGACGTTGTTGCCGGTGATGTCTGGTGAGGACCTGCCTTTACAACAGGCCTACAAGCACTCAGTCCTGTCTCTCTCAGGCTATTGCGGACAGTCTGAGCCCTGATGGAGGGATTGTGCCTTCCTGGTGTAACTCGGGCAGTTGTTGTTGCCATCCTGCACCTGTCCCGCAGGTGTGATGTTCGGATGTACCGATCCTGTGCAGGTGTTGTTACAAATGGTTCTCAGCTGTCCATCCTGTCTCCCTGTAGCTCTGTCTTAGGCGTCTCACAGTACAGATATGGCAATTTATTGCCCTGGACACATCTGCAGTCCTCATGCCTCCTTGCAGCATGCCTAAGGCACATTCACACAGATGAGCAGGGACCCTGGGCATCTTACTTTTGGTGTTTTTCAGAGTCAGTAGAAAGGCCTCTTTAGTGTCCTAAGTTATCATAACTGTGACCTTAATTGCCTACCGTCTGTAAGCTGTTAGTGTCTTAACGACCGTTCCACAGGTGCATGTTCATTCATTGTTTATTGTTCATTGAACATGCATGGGAAATGGTGTTTAAACCCTTTACAATGAAGATCTGTGAAGTTATTTGGATTTATACGAATTATCTTTGAAGGACAGGGTCCTGAAAAAGGGACGTTTCTTTTTTTGCTGAGTTTAGTATGCAGAAGTACCAGACAATTTCCTTAAATAAACATTTCAAAATGTCATGTAAGAATATATTGCATATCTCTTTTAATGACTTTCTATTTTTTTTAGGCCCAGTCTAGGTGTACATGGGAATGAAGTTCGATCGACTGACATAGTCAACAGTGACTTTGAATCTGCCCAGTCCCAGGATAGGCCCGATAGTACTGCTGCTCAAGTATCTCAGCTCAAGCAGCAACACATCCCTGACCCCTCACAGTCTTCATCCGTGACACCCACACCTTCCCCCACCCAACTCAACAGCCACTGCACCACACCGACACATCCACCCTCACCCTCACCCAACCAGCCCCAGCCCCAGAACCACTGTACCACACTCTCACCTATAACCAGCCAACCCAGCAACCACTGCCTCCCCGTATCACCCACTCAGACCCCCCCTGAGAAAGTTAGCCCACCTGGTCCAGAGACAACCCTTCCTACAGAGACTGCTGCACTGCCTCCTCTTGCCCAACACCAGCCACCCCTTGCCCAGCACCAGCCACCCAACCTCAACTCTGCAGCTGGCACAACAGAACTTGCCCAGCACCAGCCACCCAACCCCAACTCTGCACCTGGCACAACGGGACCCTGCCCAGCTCAGGGCCAGCTGAATGGAGCATGTCCACCCAGGGAGCTGAACCCAGAGGTCCCTAAATCCATCGCCACCCCCACTAATGCCCCTTCCTCCCCCCAGCCTCTCATCAGCAGTCTGGAGGGCTCCCCCTCCTCAGAACCTCCTGTGCCTGGCTTCGCCACCCTGGGCCGGAGGCTTATGCTGGGCACTGAGTCCCCAGGACCCCTGCAGCATAACCCTGGCATGGAGGGCAGTGCCAGTGGGCACTCTTCAGCCCCTGAGGGACATGACACCCCCACCTTCCCCACCTCTGCCACTGGCTGCTGTGCCCAATCTGCCCCCCATGTGCCATACTCGGGCTACACTGCTGTCACCATCCCCCAGCCCCCACTCCCAGAGAAACGGCGGCAGTCTGCCCGGCCAGGATCACCTAACGGCGGGGTGGGTACACTGAGGCCCTCCCTCTCACAGCACCATGTCACCTTCTCTCCAATGGTGGGGGAGATGGCACCCCCTGCAGGCCAAGGAGAAGGAATTATATATCTGGAAGGAGAGATGGCAGGCAGAGTCAGTGTTAAGTTTGTCCAGGACAGCTCACGCTTCTGGTACAAGCCTGGCATCTCCAGGGACCAAGGTAACTTAAGTTACTTTTTAACTCGTCATAAAGAAAGCCGTTTGACTGTTATGCAATCAATATGCATGAAACTTTTTTTATGTCTATTTTCTGTTTGCCTGTAGCCATAGCTGCGCTGAAGGAGAGAGAACCAGGGGCGTTTCTTATCCGGGACAGCAACTCCTTCCAGGGTGCCTATGGCCTGGCACTGAAGGTGGCCATCCCGCCCGCTAACGTCAACAACCACAGCAGCAAAGGTATGACTCAACAACTGCCCAAGCCTTTTGCCTTCATCTCAACACCCTACATTTCCTCGACACAAAGCACTTCAATTTCGGCTAGCTAATAGTGTTCTTCATGTTCTCTCCCTAACACACACATGGTAGCCAATCCATTAGAGCAGCTGGTGCGACACTTCCTGATTGAGACGGGCCCCCGTGGAGTGAAGATTAAAGGGTGTCAGAATGAGCCCCATTTTGGTGAGATGTTCACATTAAGAATAGTATACTCTCAGTTTTGGGCTATATTGTTTTAGTTTTTTCAGTATTCAGCTATTTAGGCATTCAGTCATTATGTTCCATAGTTGTTGTTCCCAATGGATCATTTAGTCTAAGGGCTCTATTCAGTCCGTATCGCGGAAGTTCAGCATCACAGCGAGATTGAAATTTAAAGGCAATGTTCCCACGTTAGTGGACACTGCATTCACAGTAAACGCTGCATATGTCGGCTCAATCAAAAATTACCTTTACATTTCTATCGTGCAATCGGTAACAATTCAGCGATACAGATTGAATAGGGCCCTAAATGTCTGTGTTCCACAGGGAGTTTGTCTGCATTGGTGTACCAGCACTCCATCACCCCCATTTCTCTACCCTGTTCCCTACGGATCCCAGAAAAAGGTCTGCAGTCACTCACATTATGGGCTATTATTAGCTAGCCGGCTGGAGTCATTTTAATGGGAACCAGTCCCCACCGAAGTAAACATAAGCTGTTTAATAACCATTGATGCTAAGTACCCTGTCACAATCTAATCCCTAGACAATTTGTGTAATAATAGTACATAGACATTTAATGTTTGTAGCACTTTTCACTGATACATATGCATAGATAACCTTCTGGCGAGGTTGAAATATTTCCAGCAATTTCCTCCAGATGGAGACAGAGTATAGATATTATTTCAAATACCTTTATCTAATTTGTACATCCCTGTGTTGCAGATCCCATTGGAGAAATGCAGGCGCTGCAGTCGACTGCCAGTAACATGAGCACTGCTGCCGACCTGCTGAAACAGGGTGCAGGTGAGTTCCATGGCCTAGTCAGGTATCACAATGTTCAACTACAAATGGCTGCATTCCTGCTGTTGTTGGTGAGAGACCCTGTTGTGTGTGACATATATGAACACAGTGGCGCTTTATAACATCTTATTTTCCACAGTATATAGGGCGTAAAATATGTTGTAGTCCATGCAACTGATAATGATGGAGCAAGTCACATGTTTTATACATTTGTATAATATACCAGTTTTTCTCATATTCGTTATTCATTATGAGAAATCATATTCATTCATTCAACAGTGACCTGCCAATTGCTAATGAAAATGCTTCTAAGCCTACCTCCACTTGTAAATTAAATCCATTCGTCTATCCTTCTGGATGAATGGAAAAATGTTTGCGTGCATAATATGCATTTTGTCAGGTTATTGTTTTTGCTAGCTAGTTAGCTTCGTTGACGTTAGATGACACTCAGGGGATGCCAAGCACCAAACTATGTAGACGCCCCAAATAAGCACTGTTTATCCATTTATTTCAAAGGCAATACGCATGTGCAAACTATGAAATCCGCTCAATTAAATTAATGAAGCTAGCATCACGGAGAAGGCAGCAAAGCCCTATGCCTGAAACATCCATCAACAATGACTGGAGTGCATTTCAGTTAACGGGAAGGAAGGCACTGCATAAGATGATCGCGATGCATACCCTGGCGACTCAAGGTTTTGATGCAGTTTTAGTACATTTTGGGATTTGAGAGAATTTTTTTTTTTTTTTTGAGAAAACAAATACTAGATAACAAAAAAATACTTAAATATAATTGTCTTTTCAATTTGACTTTCATAATAGCTATTTTGATTAGATTGTAATTAGAGTAAGCACTGCCTACCCTGACTGCACATCACTGACACACAGATGTGTTTGAGCAGTAATGCTAACAAAGCCCACAGTAAATTAAGTCGGTGAGTGAAGGCGGGGGAGGTGCATCTGCGACAGTCAAAAGTTAGGACACTGTGGGGGTTTTCCAGCAGTAAGGCTCAGGTCAATATGGCAGTGTCAATATAGCTGCTATTGTTTATAAAAGGTTTACTTTACAAATTGTTGAAATAAACTTATGTACCCCCATATCACACTCACAAACTGAAAACATGTGTACAATTAATTTGTTAGATCTTAAATATCACTTATTTTTATTCCCTGTAGCTTTAGATTCATGGCAAAGGTGGTTCCTGTTTCGGTCACGTGGGTCAAGCAAAAACACCCTAATGATTGCTTAACTCAAATCAAATTTATAAAACCCTTTTTACATCAGTAGATGTCACAAAGTGGTTATACAGAAACCCAGCCTAAAACCCTAGACAGCAAGCAATGCTGATTTAGAAGCACAAATGAAGAAGCAATTTTTTAAAACATTTGTGGAGTTCATGCAATCGATATGTAGACACATGTCGAACTATTTTTATCCCCATAATGCAACACACTTTGAAAGGCGGTGACCGACTAGACAAAATGTATCTGCTTGTACGCGCCCAGCATTAAGTAGTGTTGTGCTAATTTCAGTTCTTGAGGACAGTGAGCAGATGATTGCGGAAGAGTGCGCCTCTACATCGGTGTGGCCTGTGTCTGGCCCTGGGATGTCACCAGCTGCAGCAGAGTTCCGGAGGCCGGTCGGTTCTCTCCTGTCGACCAGCCGTAGAACATTCTGGAACAACACAATTGAACATTCCATAGATCACAGCATGGTAGAATACAACCCAGTATAACATTCTAAAACATCACATCAGACAGCACTGAATTACAGTACTGTGTTAAAGCAGTGCTTCTTAATCCTGGTGCTAGGGATCCAATGGGGTGCACATTTTAGTTTTTGCCCTAGCACTGCACACATCTGATTCCATTATTCAAAGGTTTGATGATAAATTGATTAGTGTAATCAGGTGTGTAGTGCTAGGTCTCCTGGACCAGGATAGAGAAACTGTTACAGCATGGCTCTTGCAGCATCAGGGTTTTGGGTTCGATTCCTGCTGAGACCACCCATATGGAAATATAAGCCGGCATAGCTAAATACGGTATATTACATCATTATAGTATATTTTGTGTGGTGTGTGTATGGACAGCACTGTCGCACACTCACTCTGCCACATATTCCAGTGGTGTCCAGGAAGTGACATCAGCGTCAGGCATGAACTTTCTGTTCATAGGCGTATCCAAGGTAATGCTGTCAGAGAGTGCAAAAGATGATTACAGACTGGTGTGAATGTGTGTCTGTTCGTCTGTGTGTGTGTGTGTGTGTGTGTGTGTGTGTGTGTGTGTGTGTGTGTGTGTCTTACGGTAGTATAGTGACAGCAGCAGCTTGTGGAGGGAGGCCACTGTTGGTTCCCGCTAGAGACTGACACAGCTGGTGGACCGCTGCCTTCGCCATACCATAACCCAACATACCTACACACACATGCAGAGGAGGGAGAGAACAATATATGGAATCTACTGCTCACATTCTTAATGGATGCCAATCATAAAAGCCAGGCAGTGTGTGTCTGTACCTGGGGTTCCGGTCAGGGCAGCCTGAGCTCCAGACAGTGTGAGCAGCCCCCCTTCTCTCAGGTGTCTGGTTGCTAGGTGACTGGAAATGGTAGACGTCCACACACTCTGCTTCCACATCAGATCACTGTTCTTATAGAGAGCTACACACACACACACACACACACACACGATCATTGTTTTATACAGGGCTGAAGAGAGGGAAAGAGAGATCAGTTGTTGTGTGGGTGTCCGTCTGTGTCGAGCCCTGACCTTTAGCCTTGGCGCTGCCTCCGGCCCATCCTCCCGCCACACACAGGATGGCATCCACCTTCTGGTCGCCTAGCAACGACAACACATCCGCTGTCACCTAGGCAACACACACACTCTCCATGATCAACATGGGCATACATACATCAACATGGGAATACATACAGCATATAACACACACAGCCTGGCTCCTTCCCTTCCCTCTGTGGTGTTGAAGGAAATAGCTGAGGGAAAGAGAGGAGACAAGGAGAGGAGGAGCGGGGAGGGTCTCACCTGTTCTGCCTGGTCAGTAAAGGAGTCGGTTGGTTTGACTAGGATGTTGGCACTTGCCTCCTCATTGGCATTGATGTCAATACAAGCCACCCACTGGAGAAACACACACAGTACTGTAGGCAGGGCTGCAATTTGAGTATGGCTTCAGCTCGTCATATTCTATTTATTTAACCTTAGTTCGGTTAAAAGATCCTTGAGGTTAGAGTGCTCTTTAGCGAGGGGTACCTGGCCAGTAATTCTACTCCTACTGGCACCAACCTTAAACCTGGGGGTATATTAATTCCGCCGATTTTATTTCAAAACGTTTCTTAAACGGAAGCAAACATAACAAAACGATGAGCGACTTACCGGAATTTGTCCAATAGAAACTCGTTTTAGGGGTATATCATTAGTGCACACAAAGTAGCGAACCGTTTCAAAACGTTTGGCAACGAAAACGAGCGTTTCAATTAGACAAATTCCGTTCCGTTTGCTTGGTTCCGTTTGTTCCTAGTGAATACACCTTACAAGAGCTACCATAATAACAACACTAGAAATCTGACAGTCGGCCTCAGTTATATTTCTATACTGTTCATATACATGCCGTTGTTGAAGCTAATATCGTTCATTGTAGCTTTACAAAGAAGAACAACAGTTTGTCTGTCTGTCAATTCTCACCCAGTTTTTAGACTTGAAGTATTGGACACAAGTGGCTCCTAGTGCTCCTTTCCCACCGTAGATTATGACTTTTCGTGCCTCTCCCGCCGCCATACCTATAGCTTCGTCTGGTACGTTAACTAATGTCCAGTAGTCTGTCCGCGGACAGAAGGGGCTGTTGTAAATTCTAGAACTAGACTATAAACTCCACTAGACTATAAACTCCTCCGTTCAGACTTTGCTCTTCCACCTGGTCGTCACTAGTTACCGCAGCCACAAAGTCATAATTATGGCTAAACCCCTCCTATTTCTACAATTGATCTTCTTAAAATCTGATTTTAAACCTTACTCTTAACCCTAATCACACTGATAACATTATGCGTAACCGTAAATTAAGAAGAAAAAAAGTTGTTTCATGAATGTTTACGATAATAGGCATTTTTGACTTTCTGGCTGTGGTAACTAGTGAACACCCTTCCACCTAAATGATCAGTTCACCCGGAACTAGTTACTAACCAAATACCGCCCAGAGCCCGGAGGACCAATGGAAATCTGGCCAATCACTAAAAGAGTGTGAGCTCGTTTGCCCAGCAGGGGGAGTTGGGACGTCAGAGTACTAACTTTCTGTGTTGACTTAGCTGTTCTGATACCGTACAAAAAAACAGAACAGAATTAATTAATCACTGTGATGTGAGCTGATATAATTCCTATGTGATGCATAATGCATTAGCTGCTATTGATACGCTATTGATACAGTACTATGTAATGCCGAATTTGAAAAACTTGCCTAGTTAAATAAAGGTTAAATATATACAAATGTCGAATTTGAAACTAAATCATTCTCTCACAGTTCCCTTCCTGAATGTTCTGACTTTTTCCTGTCCCACCCCTCTCCCGTCCAGCCTGCAACGTGCTCTACCTGAATTCTGTGGAGACTGAGTCACTGACTGGACCACAGGCCATCTCCAAGGCAACCGGAGCCACGCTGGCACGAAACCCCCAGCCAGCGGCCACAGTGGTCCACTTTAAAGTGTCTTCACAGGGTATCACACTGACTGACAGCCAGCGCAGGTAACATTACCACTGACAAAATCATATGGTCTAAATGTCACCCACATAAGTCATTAGTGATTAGGAAAGAAAACAGGAAGAAAGGTTGTATGGATGTATTGTGGTAGATTAGTACATATGATAGTGATATCAATGGTCACACTAAATGGTATTTCTGTCGGTCTGTCTATAGGGTGTTCTTCAGGAGACACTACCCAGTCAACAGTGTGACTTTCAGCAGTATCGACCCCCAGGACAGGAGGTGGGCACTGGAGTAGCACACTAACACAAACCATTCACAAACAATTTAAATGTCAGTCAGCCATGACATATAACATGAATTACATGAAGACTGTGCCCTTATGCAATCTAATACACCTCGACCACACTGTTTATAAACCATCTCAGCTAACCATCTAAACAAGAGAAAACGTTGAGGCATATCCATTCTGTCATCACCATATTTCATTCATCCTTTGCTGTAAACCTGCGCATGGATCTGTGTGTGTGAGCTTGAAATATGTGTTTCTGAGTGTGTGTGTTTGTGGGAGAGAGAATGTGATGTGTTTATGCCTGTGCAATGCAGGCCGTGGCTGTGACTGCACCTGTACCCATGCCTGTGCTTGTTTGAGAGCTCTGTCTGTCAGTGTGGGTCTTGAGTCCGGTCTGTCTTTCTCTTTGCTTCAGGTGGACTAATTCAGACAGAACAACATCTAAGTAAGTTCTCTATGTGTGTTTGTGCATATGTTTGTTTGGGAGTGTGATGTGTTTGTATGTGTATTGATCGGTGTGACACGATGTTTGATTACCTGCATGGCATCATATTGCTTTTGTGCCTTTGCCATCATCCCAGTAAATACAGTATCTGTTGATCACGGTCACAAATTCATGTTCACCAATATTCATGCTCACAGCTTCTGTTTTATGCCAGTTCATAGGCTTTATGTACATTTGTGTAGTTAGATTATTATTTATTTTTATTGTATATTAGCTTAGGAGATATTATGATAGCCTGATCCACCATCCTGACCGCTACGCACTTCACTGAATCCGAGTAGCGGAACATAATGTACTATAAAGCTCGCGAGATCAGGATAATCAGATGAGGCTAATATTATCCTTCCAGGTTCTACCTTCTACTACGGTAACTTTGTTTGGTTACCTGGCCCATATGTTAGTCTCAGCCTGTTCCTGTCTAAAGAGTTAGGCCTAGATTCGATTCAATCAGATCAAGCATTAACCTGCGATAGCAGACACAGATACAGCGGTTTTCGGAGGTGGAACTGCTTTGGAGCAACTGCTCCGCTTGACTCGTGTTAGAAGTTCAGAATCAGAAAGTGTAGGCTATAATAAAAGTAATTATGCTCAAAATGAAAAATAATTTCTAAGAAATAATGAGGATTGCTATCATCATAATCGAGGTGTAGATTGCATCTCACATTCCAGTGTTCATACTTGTATACAAGGTTGCATAGAATTTCTCTTAATATGATTCCGTTCAGCCAATGGCAATGTCCGCTTTAGGTATAATCCTGGGTAGAGGTCGACCGATTATATTTTTCAATACCGATACCGATTATTGGAGGACGCAAAAAGCCGATACCGATTAATCGGCCGATTAAAAAAATTATATGATTACGTAAAATTCGGGCAAATTAGTTCGCAATGAGCCAGGCAGCCCAAACTGTTGCATATACCCTGACTCTGCGTGCAATGAACACAAGAGAAATGACACAATTTTACCTGGTTAATATTGCCTGCTAAACTGGATCAGTAGTTATAACTAGTGATTATGATTGCTTGTTTTTTATAAGATAAGGTTAATGCTAGCTAGCAATTTACCTTGGCTTCTACTGCATTTGTGTAACAGGCAGACTACTCGTGGAGTTAGAGCGTTGGACTAGTTAACTGTGCGGTTGTGAGCTGACAAGGTGAAAATCTGTCGTTCTGCCCCTGAACAAGGCAGTTAACCCACAGCTCCTAGGCAGTCATTGAAAATAAGAATGTGTTCTTAACTGACTTGCCTAGCTAAATAAATGTTTTTTATTTTGTATTATTATTGAAAAAAAAAATAATAATCGAAAATCGGCGCCCAAAAATACCGATTTACGATTGTTATGAAAACTTGAAATCGGCCCTAATTAATCGGCCATTCCGATTAATCGGTCGACCTCTAATGCCGGGAGCCACTTAAGAATTTGACATCTCTGACACTGCCAAAACGAATCTGATTGAATTGAGCGTTTAGTAACAGAAGTCTCACTCATAGTATTAAACCAGTAAGAATGGGCATCAATATGTCTAAATAGGGGCTTGATTCAATCCGGAACGCAGAATAATTGCAATATAGTGCAATTTATATTTAAAGGTAATTTCCGATTGAGCCGACATATGCAATGTTTACCATGAATGCAGTTTCCGCAAACGCAAGAAACCTTGTTTTTAAATGTCAATTGCGTTATAATGCGGATCTTTCGCAGTCAGGTTCGAATCTAGCCCTAGGTGTGTATTTCTAACCCTCTAATATCTATTTCCTCTCTCCCCCTCCTCCTTCTGTTCAATAGGGTGTTTGGGTTTGTAGCCAAGAAGCCAGGCAGCATGGCAGAAAACGTGTGTCATCTGTTTGCTGAGCTCGACCCGGAGCAGCCAGCCTCTGCCATTGTCAACTTCATCAACAAGGTGATGTTAGGGCCGCAGCGCAGGTAGAAAACCAAGCCAAAGACCCGTCACCGGTGTTACACTGTCAACAGTGTTACAACTCCCAAAGAGGAGGCTTCAAAACAAATGCTTTACAGACCCACAAAGCACCATTGGCGGTGGCCTCTTCTCAAAGACTGAGTTTTGGAACCAAACATGACTGGTATTTTGAATTATAGTCCAAATGTATTAGTTGTTTAAATGTCTAATGTCTAAAAATGCCTTAAAGGTCCAATGCAGCCATTTTTTTTTTATCTCAACATCAAATAATTTCTGGGTAACAATTAAGTACCTTATTGTAATTGTTTTCAATTAAAATTGTAAAAAAAAAAAAAAATCTCAGCAAAGAGCAATTTCTCAAGCAACAATTTGGCTAGAACTGTCTGTGAGTGGTCTAAGCTGAAAACTGAAAAACTAGCTGTTATTGGCAGAGAGGTTTGGATCTCTCTTATTTGTCTATTAACAAATTAATCGCCTTGTGATGTCACCAGGCAGGCCAAAACTCGATCCCACCATAACAGGCGGATATTTCAAGGCGGTCCTTTCAAACAGCTCTTAAACTAAAAAGGCATTTATCATTTTCACAGTATTATTCCAACCTCAGTGTGGAAATACATATAAAACACAGGAAACCTAGTTTTTAACAGCACTGGGCCTTTAATTTCCTATTACCTTAAAGTTACCAAAGCCTTGTCGTCACTTGCTAGTAGGCTACAGTAGAAAGTAAAAGTGAATGTGAGAAACGTCTATTTGTAATGTGCAAGGGAGAGAGTGTATGTGGTTAGGGTATCAGTGTGTGTAGAGGCTAGGGCACAGATATGGTCAGTACTAGAGATAATGGGGCATTGTTATGTTTTGTTCACATGTACGTTCGTATGAATTGTACTCTAGAAAGAAAAGTTTGTAGTAACCAAGGAATAATGGTGTGTCGCACCAATGCCGTCTCTAATGTATTGTATTTATACCTATGGCTTTTCCTGTTAAGAGCAATACACAATATTGCTGCGAATAGTCATTTTGTTCTATTCCACAATTTTTTTGTGGGTCAATTATCTAGAATATGGGGCAAATACTAGTCCTTATTATACTGTATAACATTGAGAAATGTATTCAAACGTTAAAAACAAGACAAGAATAAGTCACAATATCAATGTAACTCCCACATATATTTCTACCTGTATGACTTTAAGTACAAAGTTAACACACAAAGCAGACAGTTGTCTAAGGTCCTATGTACTTAACCAAAGACAGAGCACTCCTGTATTAAGATTTAATCATTCATATTTTTAAGCTTCATGTATTTGTATTCTTAGTGTTTTGCATTGTTTTTGTAAGAAATAGAAAGACACTACTTTGTATGACAGCGGTAATATATTGTGGTCTGTTTTCTTATTGATCTTTATATGTAGTAATATATTTTCTCACATGCAGCTAGGAAAGGGAGGACAAAAGGAAACATTTGTAAGAAAATCTATGTTATATGCTATTTTTTAAGAAAGCTTTGTATGCACAAATGAAGAATATAATAAAACATTTAAAAAAGTTTAAATTCTGGTACCAAGTCTGACTTCTGCTCATTGGATTTATTATCACTAGGTTTCTAAACTGTACTCCAGAATTTAAAGCCTCATGTGTTTTGCTTAATTTTTTCAAGAGCAAGAATCAGGCCTGAAACAAAGATGTCACAAACAGAGGAGACATACAGACAGGTCCCAAAAAATAACCATCTTTATTAGTTTAATTATTTTTCGCCATTTTATAATTCTGCATTTGGAAAATATACATTTATTCAAAAATATCTAAAAAGCAAGATCCATCAAGTTATTTTTTTTACATCGCACATCATCTGTTTTAATTTCACCTTTCTCCATTGTAGCCTCGTCCCATGATCTTTGTGCTCTTGTCAATTCATTGCTGTCATTTTCATGCCAACTCCCTGTCAGTCATTGTCAAACAGACAGGCACTCAGGCCATCTCTATTGCCATTTAGTGCAATAATACTCTTCGAATTAAACAGCCAATCCACAAACTTGGAAATACCACACAAACGTAACTTTTTAACTTTCTCGAAAAACAACTCTGAAACTAAATTTCAAGCCATTTCATTAGCTTATTCTATGTAGGTCTATGACAACAAGAGGGTGTGCTTTGGAATGTAAACAACATTAGCAAGATGCTCAACATAATAGGACAGTGAGTGAGTTAATGTAATTAAAGTTATCCTGACCTGGTTAATACCATAGCAGTTGCCATTACAAAGATCCCTTTTACAAGCCACTACGGAGTTATGTCCAAGCTGGGCCTCCAGACAGACGTCCATACATCACACTGTGCTAGTGCTGTGTACTTGGCAAGACTATGCTTTTAGTATTACAATCTTGTCAACAACTTGGACTTAAGGGTTGGATTTACTAGCTAATTGTGCTCAACTAAAACATTTGCAGTTTCCCCCATAATCTAGGGCAGTAAAATGAACAATCCCAACATAAAACTGCCTTATGAACATTGCCTTTACCTTCTTATCTTACTTTTAAGTTTAATCTTCAACTGTTGCACATAGTGCCTTCAGAAATAATTCATACCCATTGACGTTTTGTTGCGTTACAGCCTGAATTCAAAATTGATTAAATTGAATTAAATTTCCCCCCTCACACAACTACACACAATACCCCATAATGACAAAGTGAAAATATGTTTAAATTTACATTTTTGCAAATGTATTGAAAATGAAATACAGAAATCAAATGTATATAAGTATTCACACCATGAGTCAATACTTTGTTGAAGCACGTTTGAGGCGATTACAGCTTTGAGTAATTTAGGGTTTTCTGCATCAGCTTTGCACATCTAGAGTTGGGGATTTTCTCTCATTCTTCCTTGCAGATTTTCCCAAGCTTTGCTACGTTAGATGGGGTACGGCGGTGAACAGCAATCTTGAAGTCTTTCCACAGATTTTCAAAGGGACTCAAGTCTGGGCTTTGGCTGGGTAACTCAAGGACTTTAACATTCGTGTTCTGAAGCCATTCTTGTGTTGCTTTGGCTGTATCTTTGGGGTCATTATCCTGTTGGAATGTAAATCTTCACCCTAGTCTAAGGTTGTTTGCACTCTGAAGTAGGTTTTCATCAAGGATTTGCCTGTATTTGGCTCCATTCATTGTTCCCTCTATCCTTATCAGTCTCCCAGTCCCTGCCACCGAAAAGCATCCCAATAGCATGATGCTACCACCATCATCCTTCACGGTAGGGATGATGTTAGATGGTTGATGAGCTGTGCCTGGTTTTCTCCAGACATAGTGCTTTGCATTCAGGCCAAAAAGTTACATTTTTGTCTCATCAGACCACATAATCGTTTGCCTTATGATCTCAGTCTTTCACTTGCCTTTTTGCAAACTCCAGGTGTGCTGTTATGTGGCTTCTTCTCTGGAGTGGCTTTATGTGACCACTCTCCCATAAACCCCCATTGGTGAAACTCTGTAGAGACAGTTGTCCTTCTGGCAGGTTCTCCCATCTCAGTTAAGGCACTCTGTAATTCTGTCAGAATGGTCATCGGGTTATTGGTCACCTCCCTGACCAAGATCCTTTTTGCCCGGTTGCTCAGTTTGGTTCAAACAGCCAGCTCTAGGTAGTTCCATATTTTTTTAACATTTTCCAATTATGAAGACCAAACTTTCTACATTCTAGAAATTGTTTCAACTGTGGGACCTTATATAGACAGGTGTGTTTCTTTCTAAATCATGTCCAAACAATTTAATTGGCCACAGGTGGACTCCAATTAAGTAGTAGTGGCATCTCAACGATGATCAAAGGAAATTGGATGCACCTGAGCTCATAGCAAAGGGGTGAGAATACTTACGTAAATTAGATATTTATGTATTTGATAAAACCTTTTTTTTCTTCACTTTGTCATTACGGAGTATTGTGTGTAGATTGGTGAGAAAATTCAGGCTGTAACAACAAAATATGGAATGAGTCAAGGGGTATGAATAGTTTCTGAAGGCCCTGTAGCTGCTTTGTTGCTTGCATGCTGTGGTCTTGGGGGCATCATACAGCCTGGGAGACAGGCTCAAATGCACCACGATGGCTTAGATGCCCCAAGAGAGCTCTTAGCTCAAGGTAAAGGACATTTAGCTTGCTAAAATCCTAACTTATAAACTGATAATGTGCTCCAAATACAAATGAAAGCATGATGTTAGCATGAAATGTACCATCCATTAGTGTAACAATCAATAAAAACATATGCGCTGATCCACCATGGGCTCTGCCGCCTCAGCCATACTGTCCACTCCTATTTATCTCGTGATCTCAACAAAACAACTTTTTTTCATGTTGTGATCATGAGATAAATACGTTGTGATTATTTATTTATTCGTATGTCCTCTCTGGACTTCAGCATTTGTGGGTTCGATTACACGCTCAAAATGGCCAGAAAAAAATACTGTCTTACGAAACTCACCAGTCTATTCTTGTTCTGAGAAATGAAGGCTATTCCTTGCAAGAAGTTGCCAAGAAACTGAAGATCTCGTACAACGCTGTGTACTACTCCCTTCACAGAACAGGGAAAACTGGCTCTAACCAGAATAGAAAGAGGAGTGGGAGGCCCCAGTGCACAACTGAGCAAAACAACAGTCTCAACGTCCACAGTGAAGAGGCGACTCCAGGATGCTGGCGTTCTAGGCAGAGTTCCTCAGTCCAGTGTCTGTGTTCTTTTTCCCATCTTAATCTTTTCTTTTTATTGGCCAGTCTGAGATATGTCTTTTTCTTTCCAACTCTGCCTAGAAGGCCAGCATCCCAGAGTCGCCTCTTCACTGTGGACGTTGAGACTGGTGTTTTTCTGGTACTATTTAATGAAGCTGCCAGTTGAGGAATTGTGAGGTGTCTGTTTCTCAAACTAGACACTCTAACGTACTTGTCCTCTTGCTCAGTTGTGCACCAGGGCCACCCACTCCTCTTTCTATTCTGGTTAGAGCCAGTTTGCGCTGTTCTGTGAAGGGAATAGTATACAGCGTTGTACGAGAACTTCAGTTTCTTGGCAATTGCTCGCATGGAATAGCTGACGATTTTCAGAAGAAAGTACTTTGTTTATGGCCCTTTTGAGTCTGTAATCGACTCCACAAATGCTGGTGCTCCAGATACTCAACTAGTCAAAAGAAGGCCAGTTTTATTGCTTCTTTAATCAGGACAACAGTTTTCAGCTGTGCTAACATAATTGCAAAAGGGTTTCTAATGATCAATTGCCCTTTTAAAATGATAAACTTGGATTAGCTAACACAACACTCCATTGGAACACAGGAATGATGGTTGCTGATAATGGGCCGCTGTACGCCAACATATTCCATAAAAAATCTGCCATTTCCAGGTACAATAGTCATTTTCAACATTAACATATATATATATATATACACACACATATATACACACACACACACAGTACCAGTCAAAAGACTGAACAAACCAACTCATTCAAACATTTTTCTTTATTTTTACTATTTTCTACATTGTAGAATAGTGAAGACATCAAAACTATGAAATAACACATATGGAATCATGTAGTAACCAAAAAAGTGGTAAACAAATCTAAATATATTTTATATTTGAGATTCTTCAAAGTAGCCACCCTTTGACAGCTTTGCACACTCTTGGCATTTTCTCAACCAGCTTCATGAGGTAGTCACCTGGAATTTCCATCAAAAGCTGTGCCTTGTTAAAGGTTAATTTGTGGAATTTCTTTTCTTCTTAATGCGTTTGAGCCAATCAGTTGTGTTGTGACAAGGCAGGGGTGGTATACAGAAGATAGCCCTATTTGGTAAAAGACCAAGTCTATATTATGGCAAGAACAGCTCAAATAAGCAAGAGAAAAGACAGTCCATCATTACTTTAACCTGTTGGTGTTAGGAGGCAGTATTTTCATTTTTGGAAAAAAACGTTCCCGTTTTAAAAGGGATATTTTGTCAGGAAAATATGCCAGAATATGCATATAATTGACAGCTTTCGATAGAAAACACTCTAACGTTTCCAAAACTGTAAAGATAATGTCTGTGAGTATAACAGAACTGATGTTGCAAGTGAAAGCCTGAGAAAAATCCAATCCGGAAGTGCCCCAGGTTTTGAAAGCGCTGCATTCCAATGACTCCCTATATGGCTGTGAATGTACCATCAACGAGCTTACGCTTTCTACGTATTCCCCAAGGTGTCTACAGCATTGTGACATAGTTTTATGCATTTCTGTTGAAGAATAGCCGTATGGGGGCACATTGCGTAAGTGGTCACATGGTGGCTCCGAGAGAGATTCTCGCGTAAAGTGCAGAGGTGGCCATTACTCCAATCGGTCCTAGAGAAAAAGGCATTGTCTCGACGGATATATTATCGAATAGATATTAGAAAAACACCTTGAGGATGGATTCTAAACAACGTTTGCCATGTTTCTGTCGATATTATGGAGCTAATTTGGAAACAAATTCGGCATTGTGGTGACCGCAATTTCCGGGCGATTTCTCAGCCAAACGTGAAGAACAAAGGAGCTACAAAAATAATATTTTCGGAAAAAATGAACTTTGGCTATCTACCTGGGAGTCTCGTGAGTGAAAACATCCGAAGTTCATCAAAGGTAAACGATTTAATTTGATTGCTTTTCTGATTTCCGTAACAAGGTTGCTTGCTGCTAGCAAGGCATAATGCTATGCTAGGCTATTATAAACTTACACAAATGCTTGTCTAGCGTTGGCTGTAAAGCATATTTTGAAAATCTGAGATGACAGGGTGATTAACAAAAGGCTGTGTTCCAATATATTTCACTTGTGATTTTCATGAATAGGAAGATTTTCTAGGAAGATTTATGTCCGTTGCATTATGCTAATTAGTGTAAGATGATGAAAACGGTCCCGTTCACGGGATGGGGTGTCACTAGAGGTTAAGACATGAAAGTCATTCAATACAGAAAACTTCAAGAACTTTGAAAGTTTCTTCAAGTGCAGTCACAAAAACCATCATGTGCTATGATGAAACTGGCTCTCATGAGGACCGCCACAGGAAAGGAAGACCCAGAGTTACCTCTGCTGCAGAAGATAAGTTCATTAGAGTTAACTGCACCTCAGATTGCAGCCCAAATAAATGCTTCACAGAGTTCAAGTAACAGACACATCTCAACATCAACTGTTCAGAGGAGACTGCGTGAATCAGGCCTTCATGGTCGAAACGGCTAGACTGTAAACTCTCCTTCCAGACTCACATTAAGCATCTCCAATCCAAAGTTAAATATAGAATTGGCTTCCTATTTTGCAACAAAGCCTCCTTCACTCATGCTGCCAAACATACCCTCGTAAAACTGACTATCCTACCGATCCTTGACTTCAGCGATATCATTTACAAAATAGCCTCAAGCAAATTGGATGCAGTCTATTACAGTGCCATTCGTTTGGTCACCAAAGCCCCATACACTACCCACCACTGCGACCTGTATGCTCTCATTGGCTGGTCCTCGCTACATATTCGTCGCCAAACCCACTGGCTCCAGGTCATCTATAAGTCTCTGCTAGGTAAAGCTTACACTTATCTCAGCTCACTGGTCCCCATAGCAACACCCAACCGTAGCACGCGCTCCAGCAGGTATATTTCACTGGTCATCCCCAAAGCCAACACCTCCTTTGGCCCTTTCCTTCCAGTTCTCTGCTGCCAATGACTGGAACAAATTGTAAAAATCACTGAATTTGGAGTCTTATATCTCCCTCACTAACTTTAAGCGTCAGCTGTCAGAGCAGCTGCAGCTGTACACAGCTCATCTGTAAATAGCCCATCCAACCAACTACCTACCTCATCCCCATATTTGTTTTTGTTTTTCTGCTCTTTTGCACACCAGTATTTCTACTTGCACATCCTCATCTGCACATATATATGACTCCAGTGTAAATTGCTAAATTGTAATTACTTCGCCACTATTGGCCTATTCATTGCCTGTGAGATAAAAGTAACAAGTAATTAAAGAGCAGCATTAAAAATGACGATATATACAGTGGTGTCGGTACAGGGGTGCTGGTACAGAGTCAATGTGCGGGGGCACCGGTTAGTTGAGGTTGTACATACATGTAGGTAGGGTTACTAAAGTGACTATGCATAGATGACAACAGAGAGTGGCAGTGGTGTGGAGAGGGGATGGGGGGGGGGGGGGGGGGGGGATGCAAATAGTCCGGGTAGCCATTTGACTAGATGTTCAGGAGTCTTATGGCTTGGGGATGAATGGGCAAGACAACATTTTTAAATGCCTTTGAGCAGGCTATGGTAGTAGGTGCTAGGAGTAACGGTTTGTGTCAAAAACTGCAACGCTGCTGGGTTTTTCACACTCAACAGTTTCCCGTGTGCATCAACAATGGTCCACCACCCAAAGGAGAACCGGCCAACTTGACACAACTGTGGGAAGCTGTTACGGATACAGGTATCCTGTGTGTGTGTATCCTGTGTGTGTTTCTTTTCTCTCCTTCTCCCCTCACAGGTGAAAATCATTACTCCCCAATCAGTCAACAATCAACCCATCAATCAGAAGACACACCTCCTCCTGTTTCCTACCCTATCACAGTTCCTTCCCCATGGTTTAAGAACCCCATCATTTGTTTGTTCAAGAGCTCAATCTCTTTGTAATGCCATGTTGGTAGATCTCTGTTCTATATAGATTTCAAGCTCAATCTCTTTGTAATGCCATGTTGGTAGATCTCTGTTCTATATAGATTTCAAGCTCAATCTCTTTGTAATGCCATGTTGGTAGATCTCTGTTCTATATAGATTTCAAGCTCAATCTTTTTGTAATGCCATGTTGGTAGATCTCTGTTCTATATAGATTTCAAGCTCAATCTTTGTAATGCCATGTTGGTAGATAGCTGTTCTTGGTAGATTTCAGGAGAGCTCAATCTTTGTAATGCCATGTTGGTAGATAGCTGTTCTTTGTAGATTTCAGGAGAGCTCAATCTTTGTAATGCCATGTTGGTAGATCTCTGCTCTTGATAGATTTCAGTAGCACAATCTCTTTGTAAATGCCATGTATGTAGATCTCTCTCTTTGTGTATTAACTAACCTCTTCTTTTGTTTGAGCACCTCCAAATCACTTTGTCATCTCCTGTGAGTATTGTTTTTGCTTATGGTGTTTGCTGGTGGGAAAAGGGGGAAACCAAGACCAGTCGCCCATGGGCATACACTACCCGTAGGTAAACTTTGTTAACACACACTAGTTAGAACTGGGCGGACCACCCACTGTATTTTTGGTTAGTTAGTTAGCTGTTGTTGAAATAGGCTAGTCTAGCTTAGGGGTGTTTTTGCATATTTGTTTCTTTCCTTGGGTCCAGCTCAGCCCCTTTTCCTGCTTCCCCCCATTACCGTGTGTTTAGAAATAAACCCTGAGTTTGACGGTATTATTTCGGTTGTCGTGGTTATTTCGTTCACTTTTACTTTGTCACTATTATAATTTACATGAGTTATGTTACGCGTCTCACTACCATCCCCCCTAGACTGTCGGGCCAAAAAGGGATTCGTAACATAAGTGGGGGCTCATCCGGGATCTGTCTTTACTGACACCCATGCCGCTCATGTAGATTGTTGAAGTGGTATAGTTCAGTGTTGAGCGTCATAGCTGAAGTAGCATTAGTGTTTGCTATTTTTGTTGGCTCTTGTGAAGTAGTGTAAGATGGCTACTTTTGATTTGAAGTCCTTTTTGGATAATCCTTCGTGGGAGGTTTTTGATAAATGTCGTAGAGTTGATTTAGTGACCTTGGCTGACCATTATTCAGTATCGTTTTCGCAGAGTTTAGTTAAGGCGGAGGTTAAACAGCTAGTATTAAATGTATTGTTGGAAGAGCAAGTGCTTGTGTTACCGCTGCCTGAGCATACTACCACTGTAGGGGATGTTACTGCTCCTGTAAGCCCATTGGTGTCTGATAATGAGGGCGAGGCTAAAACACCAGCCACATTGTCCCATTTTGATCCACTCTCCCCACTGTCAAACGGTGATGCCAGAAGGGATGTCTGTTTAGCACAGTTCCAACTAGAGGTGGAAGAGAGAGCCCAAATTAGGCGAGAGACTCTCCAGTTGGAGATGTGTAAAATTGAGGCAGAAAGAGAACAGCGGCAGATGACGTTTAAAATGCGCCAGATGGAACTGGAGGCAGAGACAGCGAGGCTAGCCTTCGTTCCTACTGTGCCTGTTTGTGAGCCGTCCTCACCTGCTGTGTCCTCAAACACGTTTGACATTAGTAGGCAGATAGCCTTAGTACCTTTGTTCAGAGAGTCGGAGGTTGACTCCTATTTTTGTGTATTTGAGCGTATAGCCGTAGCATTGAAGTGGCCTGAAGAGGTATGGTGCCTATTACTTCAGTGTAAATTAACTGGTAAAGCCCAAGAGGTTTTGTCAGCGCTACCTCTGGAGGACAGTTTGAATTATGAAGTGGTTAAAGCTACTGTTCTTCGTGCCTATGAGCTTGTGCCTGAGGCATACCAACAGAGATTTAGGTCTCATAGAAAGTCTTCTAGTAAGACTTATGTGGAATTTGCTAGAGACAAGGGAAATCTGTTTGATAAATGGCATGCTGCTAGTAAGGTAACTGATTTCAACTCTCTCCGGGAGTTAATCTTGTTGGAAGAATTTAAAAATTGCTTACCCGAACGCATTGTAGTTTACCTAAACGAACAGAAAGTATCCTCCCTGGCAGAAGCGTCTGTGTTGGCAGACGAGTTTGTGTTGACGCACAAGAGTGTGTTTTCGGCTCAAACTGAGAGTAGAACCACTGAGTTTCCTACCTTTAGCCCTAGTCGGCCAGCAGTAGTATATAAAGCACGCCAGAAGAATGAGCGTTCCTGTTTCTATTGTCATAAAGTGGGACATATGATTAATGATTGCTTCCTGCTTAAACGCAAACGAGGGATGCCTCTTCGTGCCAAGCCGCCAACAGGTGTTGGTCTAATTCGTACGGTTGTGAGGTCTGCAACAAAACAGGTGCCTCAGGGTAACTGTAGTTTGAAAGACCCAGTCCCCGACCGCAGTTATGAACCATTCATTTTCGAGGGGTTTGTGTCCCTAGCGAATGACGAAGCGTCTCAGCGTCCGGTTAAAATCCTTAGAGATACTGGTGCGGCGCAGTCGTTTATATTGTCTGATGTGTTGCCCTTATCTGACGATACATACTGTGGTTCCAGTGTGTTAGTGCAGGGTATTGAAATGGGTTTTGTCCCAGTGCCATTGCACTTTGTGAAAGTACACTCTGAGTTAATCAGTGGAATATTCAGAGTGGGGGTACGTCCTAAGTTGCCAGTGAAAGGTGTGACCTTTATAATGGGTAACGATATTGCTGGAGGAAAGGTAGTACCCGTATTGGAAGTATTGGATAAAAGTGACCACTCTCTTTCGAATGAGTTGGCACAGAGTTATCCACATGTGTTCCCCGCTTGTGCTGTCACTCGTGCTCAGGCACTACAAGAGGGTGACGTGATAGATTTGTCGAACACTGTTCTGTTCCAAGAGGATGGATTGTGTGATACCTCTGAGAAGCTGATCACCTCTGACAAACAGCCCAGGAAAGAATTAAAGAACGTTGAACTTATTGCTGATGCAATACAGTTACCAGTCACTCGTGAGCAGCTGATTGCTAACCAAAAGGTTGACAACAAACTTGCTAAATGTTTTACTAGTGTTGTCTCGTTAGAAGAGGTGAAGAAGAAGAATGTGGCTTACTTCATTGATGGTAATCTCCTCATGCGTAAATGGAAATCCCATGTTGACGCGGGTGGAGATTGGAATGCTGTTTACCAAATAGTGATTCCTACAGCCTTTCGACAAAATGTGTTATCCCTTGCTCATGATCACCAGTGGTCTGGTCATTTAGGAATTACAAAGACCTATGATCGGATCCTTCAACATTTATTTTGGCCGGGTTTAAAACAAGATGTGGCGCAGTTCTGTCGTACATGCCACACATGTCAGATAACAGGAAAACCAAATCAGGTTATTCCTCCCGCTCCTCTTTGTCCCATACCTGTCATAGGTGAACCATTCGAGCATGTGGTGGTTGATTGTGTCGGACCGTTACCGAAGACAAAATTGGGTAACCAGTTTTTGTCTCGTGTGTGAAAATGTTTTCTGTATGTTTTGCAAGGTTGTTGCTTTGTTGTGAGTATTAATTGTAATACTGTGGTCGCAATCCCTAGGGTTGCTCTTTTAAGGGTGGGAGTGTTACGGATACAGGTATCCTGTGTGTGTGTATCCTGTGTGTGTTTCTTTTCTCTCCTTCTCCCCTCACAGGTGAAAATCATTACTCCCCAATCAGTCAACAATCAACCCATCAATCAGAAGACACACCTCCTCCTGTTTCCTACCCTATCACAGTTCCTTCCCCATGGTTTAAGAACCCCATCATTTGTTTGTTCAAGAGCTCAATCTCTTTGTAATGCCATGTTGGTAGATCTCTGTTCTATATAGATTTCAAGCTCAATCTCTTTGTAATGCCATGTTGGTAGATCTCTGTTCTATATAGATTTCAAGCTCAATCTCTTTGTAATGCCATGTTGGTAGATCTCTGTTCTATATAGATTTCAAGCTCAATCTTTTTGTAATGCCATGTTGGTAGATCTCTGTTCTATATAGATTTCAAGCTCAATCTTTGTAATGCCATGTTGGTAGATAGCTGTTCTTGGTAGATTTCAGGAGAGCTCAATCTTTGTAATGCCATGTTGGTAGATAGCTGTTCTTTGTAGATTTCAGGAGAGCTCAATCTTTGTAATGCCATGTTGGTAGATCTCTTTGTAATGCCATGTTGGTAGATCTCTGCTCTTGATAGATTTCAGTAGCACAATCTCTTTGTAAATGCCATGTATGTAGATCTCTCTCTTTGTGTATTAACTAACCTCTTCTTTTGTTTGAGCACCTCCAAATCACTTTGTCATCTCCTGTGAGTATTGTTTTTGCTTATGGTGTTTGCTGGTGGGAAAAGGGGGAAACCAAGACCAGTCGCCCATGGGCATACACTACCCGTAGGTAAACTTTGTTAACACACACTAGTTAGAACTGGGCGGACCACCCACTGTATTTTTGGTTAGTTAGTTAGCTGTTGTTGAAATAGGCTAGTCTAGCTTAGGGGTGTTTTTGCATATTTGTTTCTTTCCTTGGGTCCAGCTCAGCCCCTTTTCCTGCTTCCCCCCATTACCGTGTGTTTAGAAATAAACCCTGAGTTTGACGGTATTATTTCGGTTGTCGTGGTTATTTCGTTCACTTTTACTTTGTCACTATTATAATTTACATGAGTTATGTCACGCGTCTCACTACCATCCCCCCTAGACTGTCGGGCCAAAAAGGGATTCGTAACAGAAGCATTGGAGTCAATAAATTTTCATGTCCCCCATTTAAATTGCAAAGAACAAATCTCCCTTCTTGCGCAATACAATGTCAGTCGCTTTATACATTGTTACTATGCCAAGCACCTTAAATCACATGAACCCACGCTAAAAGACCTTCCTAAAATGTTATAGGATGCTCTCAATGTTACAAATAAAACAACTAGCAAAGCAGGATACAGTCATAATTCAGTAATAACACCAGTTACTATGATCAAGTCAAGGTTAACTAATTAACTCCTAAAATCAAGGATGGTGAAGCTACAGGAGGCTGTAAATTAGTCATACCCTGAACATCAGTCAAATGCACAACAGCTGAAAATATAATTTACTGATGAGCTAATGTTTTATGCATTTACGTAGGCAAGTGACCAAGCCTAATAATCCTGCAGTCGAAACAAATGCTCGGAGTGAATTGGTTCTTGTGGTCTGGCTACCAGCACCTTGGCGAGCACCAATGGTCCCTGTGACCCTGTCACTCACCACTGTGGCTGGTGGTGACTGTAGTGGGTGGGGGAGGGAGGTTTACTGCCACGGTCGCCGTGGGGACTGGTGAACCGTGGAGTTGGAACCACAGTCAATGTAGCGGTAGGCTTCCAGGGTATTCTGGGTCGTGCGCACAATGTAGGAGGTTTTCACAGACGTCCTGGGAACAAAACAGTTCTGATGAACAATTGAATTGAAAAATAAGTTCATATCAGAGAAGGTAAATGCATGAGGACATAAAGGCAAGAAGTAAAGGAAAGATGGAAGGAGGTAGGATATGCTTAATGCATGAAAACCACAGTATTGTGAACCTTGATGCTTGCCATGGTGCAGAAGGCACTGAAGGGTGAAAAAGGTGGTTAGGACCTGTTCAATTTTCAGCAGCTCGAACCCTCCGAACCCTCCGAGAGACGGAGGGTCTCTCAACTTTGGAAACGAAGTTAAAAACCTGTCTAGGACTGAGGTTCCCCGTTCCGCTAGAGGAACCCCTCGCCAACAGCCAAAGAAATTGCAGGGCGCCAAATACAAATAAACAGAAATCTCAAATCAAATTTCTCAAACATACAAGTATTAGGCACCATTTTAAAGATACAATTCTCGTTAATCCAGCCACAGTGTCTGATTTGAAAAATACTTTACAGCGAAAGATCCACAAATGATTATGTTAGGTCACCACCAACTCACAGAAAAACCCAGCCATTTTTCCAGCCAAAGAGAGGAGTCACAAAAAGCACAAATAGAGATAAAATGAATCACTAACCTTTGAAGATCTTCATCAGATGACACTAATAGAACTTCATGTTACACAATACATGTATGTTTTGTTTGATAAAGTTCATATTTTTTGTTAAAAAAAATCTCATTTTACATTGGCGTTCAGTAGTTTTAAAACATGCGGTGATTGTGCAGAGAGCCACATGAATTCACAGAAATACTCATTGTAAATGTTGATGAAAATTCAAGTGTTATCCATGGAACTTTAGATACACTTCTCCTTAATGCAACTGCTGTGTCAGATTTAAAAAAAACTTTACGGAAAAAGCATAATCTGAGAACGGCGCTCAGAGCCCAAACCAGCCAGAGAAATATCCGTCATGTTGGGTAGTCAACATTAGTCAAAAATAGCATTATAAATATTCACTTACCTTTGATGATCTTCATCAGAATGCACTCCCAGCACTCGCAGTTCCACAATAAATGCTTGTTTTGTTCGATAATGTCCATCATTTATGTCCATTTACAGTGCCTTGCGAAAGTATTCGGCCCCCTTGAACTTTGCGACCTTTTGCCACATTTCAGGCTTCAAACATAAAGATATAAAACTGTATTTTTTTGTGAAGAATCAACACCAAGTGGGACACAATCATGAAGTGGAACGACATTTATTGGATATTTCAAACTTTTTTAACAAATGAAAAACTGAAAAATTGGGCGTGCAAAATTATTCAGCCCCTTTACTTTCAATGCAGCAAACTCTCTCCAGAAGTTCTGTGAGGATCTCTGAATGATCCAATGTTGACCTAAATGACAAATGATAATAAATACAATCTACCTGTGTGTAATCAAGTCTCCGTATAAATGCACCTGCACTGTGATAGTCTCAGAGGTCCGTTAAAAGCGCAGAGAGCATCATGAAGAACAAGGAACACACCAGGCAGGTCCGAGATACTGTTGTGAAGAAGTTTAAAGCCGGATTTGGATACAAAAAGATTTCCCAAGCTTTAAACATCCCAAGGAGCACTGTGCAAGCGATAATATTGAAATGGAAGGAGTATCAGACCACTGCAAATCTACCAAGACCTGGCCGTCCCTCTAAACTTTCAGCTCATACAAGGAGAAGACTGATCAGAGATGCAGCCAAGAGGCCCATGATCACTCTGGATGAACTGCAGAGATCTACAGCTGAGGTGGGAGACTCTGTCCATAGGACAACAATCAGTCGTATATTGCACAAATCTGGCCTTTATGGAAGAGTGGCAAGAAGAAGGCCATTTCTTAAAGATATCCATAAAAAGTGTTGTTTAAAGTTTGCCACAAGCCACCTGGGAGACACACCAAACATGTGGAAGAAGGTGCTCTGGTCAGATGAAACCAAAATTGAACTTTTTGGCAACAATGCAAAACGTTATGTTTGGCGTAAAAGCAACACAGCTGAACACACCATCCCCACTGTCAAACATGGTGGTGGCAGCATCATGGTTTGGGCCTGCTTTTCTTCAGCAGGGACAGGGAAGATGGTTAAAATTGATGGGAAGATGGATGGAGCCAAATACAGGACCATTCTGGAAGAAAACCTGATGGAGTCTGCAAAAGACCTGAGACTGGGACGGAGATTTGTCTTCCAACAAGACAATGATCCCAAACATAAAGCAAAATCTACAATGGAATGGTTCAAAAATAAACATATCCAGGTGTTAGAATGGCCAAGTCAAAGTCCAGACCTGAATCCAATCGAGAATCTGTGGAAAGAATTGAAAAATGCTGTTCACAAATGCTCTCCATCCAACCTCACTGAGCTCGAGCTGTTTTGCAAGGAGGAATGGGAAAAAAATTCAGTCTCTCGATGTGCAAAACTGATAGAGACATACCCCAAGCGACTTACAGCTGTAATCGCAGCAAAAGGTGGCGCTACAAAGTATTAACTTAAGGGGGCTGAATAATTTTGCACGCCCAATTTTTCAGTTTTTGATTTGTTAAAAAAGTTTGAAATATCCAATAAATGTCGTTCCACTTCATGATTGTGTCCCACTTGTTGTTGATTCTTCACAAAAAAATACAGTTTTATATCTTTATGTTTGAAGCCTGAAATGTGACAAAAGGTCGCAAAGTTCAAGGGGGCCGAATACTTTCGCAAGGCACTGTATGTCCAAATAGCTTCTTTTGTTAGGGCGTTTGGTAATCAAATCCGTTCTGGTCCAGTCGGACGAAAGTTCAAAAATGTATATTATAGGTCGAAGACACTTGTCAAACTAAGTATAGAATGTTTTTATCATAAATGTTCAATAATCAGAACTGAGGACGAGGCTGCAGGCAGATCCCTTAGTCAAACAGCTCTCATCCGGCCCCCCTTCAGAGGAGCAGCATGAAACAACGTTCTAAAGTCGGTTGACCTCTAGTGGAAGCCTTAGGAAGTGCAAAATAACCCTTATCCCACTGTGTATTCGATAGGGGTGAATTCAAAAACTACAAACCTCAGATTTCCCACTTCCTGTTTGGATTTTTTCTCAGGTTTTGCCAGCCATATGAGTTCTGTTATACTCACAGACATCATTCAAACAGTTTTAGAAACTTCGGAGTGTTTTCTATCAAATACTAATAATAATATGCATATATTAGCATCTGGGACTGAGTAGCAGGCAGTTCACTCTGGGCACGCTATTCATCCAAAAGTGAAAATGCTGCCCCCTATACAAAATAAGTTCAAATGAACTCCACAAATTCTTGTGAGCTTTCTCAATTACCTGTGAGATAATGACAAACAAAAAATATAACTTTCAAACCTGATTTTCATCATTATATACACTTTTTATTATACATTTTATTAGGTACATATATCTATATATCTATATAGTACTGCGTAGGGCCCCCTTTTGCCTCCACAACAGCCTGAATTATTGACGGTGTTGTACGTTAAGAGATGCCCTTCTGCACACCATTGTTATAAACAGCTGTTATTTGAGCATTTGTGGCCTTTCTGTTAGCTTGAATGAGTCTGGTCATTCTCCTCTGACCTGTCTCATTAACAAGGTGTTTTTGCCCACAGAACTGCCACTCACTTCTTATCGCACCATTCTCTGTATACTCTAGAGACTGTAGTGCGTAAAAATCCCAGGAGGGCAGCTGTTTCTGAGATGCTGGAACCACCATGTGCCACACCAACAATCATACCACGGTCAAAGTTGCTTAGATTACGCATCTTGCCCGTTCTAATATTTTTGTCGAACAACAACTAAAGCTCTTTACTCTATAGATTGAGTTGCAGGCAGCCACATTATTCTCTGTTCGAAAGAGCAGGCTATTTGCGTTAACATGCTGCTGTACCTAATAAAGTGGCCGATGACTGTACATCTAACTGTCAGGACCTTCAAAATGGTGTGATATCTGGGCCAGCTGTCCAGCTTCTTGCACTATGGTGCAGATCTATGATCATGTTTCCCCTGTCTATATTCTATCCTTATTCTTTGCTTCATAGCAAAACTGACCCTAGCTCAACACCCATACTCTGAGAAGCTTGATAACTACATGCCCAGATTAGCTTAAATGACATGAGTAGGATTTCAAAGTTCAAGCTTATCAGAGTATGTGTGCTGATCTAGGGTCAGTATTATACACTATGCAAATTGAATTCAAACATGCAAGAATCTCATAATTCAACAAGAAACTCCTTATACATTCAAGTTATATGTTCTAACATTTAAGATTTGTGCATGCCTATGCACATCACAAAACAAATTGTCACAATATTGCACAAAACAATTTGGTTCACTGTTGATTGACTTTAAATGTCTGGTTGAGGGCTCCCCTTTGTCTATCAAGTGATGATCAAGTGATGATTCTTTGATTTCAAAAATACGTTCTCAACCAATAGATCAGCTTAGCTTGAGTCATGTTGTCTAATATTTTTAGTACACTAGGCTTATGGCAAGTAAGTCAGGCTATATAACAGAAAATGAAGTGATATGTTAGTCGTTGGAGGCACATTCTTACTTTACACTTGGTTATAAATTATATAATATATCATATTAATTATAATACATTCTTTGTATGATAGCTAACTCACCATCAACAGGGTGTAGGCCTACTTGACCCCCTGAAGTGCCAGATGAAGTGCCAGATGAGGTTCCAGATGAACTTGCTGTTGACAATGAAATTGTACAATACAAATGATCAGCATGCACCATTAGGCCTAGATATCCACAGCATAAAATATGTAGCTATAAACATTTGTTCAAACTGCAGAGGAGTATATTTCTATACTCATGCTTATTTAACTTGACCGCACCATTTCAGCAATATCTGTCAATATACCAAGGGAAATCTTCTAATATTCTCTTTGTGGACTGCTAGACAATTCAACGTGCTTGCTAGCTAACTAATGCTACAACATTTGAGTGAAAAGCAAATGATTAGAGCTAGCTTTGGCCAGTCTGCACTCTTCCCTTTGGTGAACATGTGTTCCTTTGGCCAGTCTTCTTGCTAAGTTAACAATAGCAGTCTGAACATATGTGTCATCATACTTACAGTGCTCTATTTCTTCAAGACGATCAACCTCCTCTCAAAGAAGCTCAGACACCGACACTCGTCGTGTAGACATGTTCACAGTGACAGAAATACATTAATAAACAAAAGTTGGCAAAAATAAATAAATAGGGAAATAAATAAATACAGGAATAAATGGTCAAGGAAATAAATAGGGAAATAAATAAATACAGAAATTAATCATTAGGAAAATAGATATTTTGGAAAAATAAGTAAATGCAAAAGTACTCATTTATATCAAATTGTGTTTATTTATTGATTGATTTCCGTGTATATTCTTTTTTTTTTTTACATTTATGTGCATATATATACTTATTTATTTATTCATTTATTTTTGATTTTGGCCGTCTTGGTCCTCCATAGGGGTGAGGTAGATGGTGAAAAAACTATTTAATCCATTTTGAAATCAGGCTTGTCGTAACGTGACTATCATTCATGTGATGACATGCTATTTTTAGAATAATTAACTATGTTTAATTATTACACGATTAAATGAATAATGTAACAATTAACTCATTAGTAACTTGGGGCACCACGGGAAAAGTTTGTTTAATGAGTTACTGTTTCCCGAATTAACTCAAGAGTATACCCGAATATCTCGATATCATAACAGACAATAATCAATCATTTCCTCAAATCATTCTCATTCTGAAAGTTCTAGACTCTCCACAAACCCGGGTCTCACCCGGGTCTTACTAAATTTCCTGGGTCTCACTAAATCTCCACAAACCCGGGTCTCACTAATCATTCCATACCACACAAATTGAGTTGATTATTTATTTACTAACAAGCTAAATGATAACATAAGATACACACAGTCTAGGTTATTGCCTAGAACTTAATACAATGACAACAGGTCCCTAGCGGACCAACACAATATGACACGTGTTTTGAGAGAGAGAGAGACTTGGATACATTTGTAAACTACGCTTAGTTTAGCCCTAATACCTTGCAATGCATGTACAGTGCCTTGCGAAAGTATTCGGCCCCCTTGAACTTTGCGACCTTTTGCCACATTTCAGGCTTCAAACATAAAGATATAAAACTGTATTTTTTTGTGAAGAATCAACAACAAGTGGGACACAATCATGAAGTGGAACGACATTTATTGGATATTTCAAACTTTTTTAACAAATCAAAAACTGAAAAATTGGGCGTGCAAAATTATTTTTGAACCATTCCATTGTAGATTTTGGATCATGCTTTATGTTTTGGATTTTTGGATCATGCTTTATGTTTTGGATCATTGTCTTGTTGGAAGACAAATCTCCGTCCCAGTCTCAGGTCTTTTGCAGACTCCATCAGGTTTTCTTCCAGAATGGTCCTGTATTTGGCTCCATCCATCTTCCCATCAATTTTAACCATCTTCCCTGTCCCTGCTGAAGAAAAGCAGGCCCAAACCATGATGCTGCCACCACCATGTTTGACAGTGGGGATGGTGTGTTCAGAGTGATGAGCTGTGTTGCTTTTACGCCAAACATAACGTTTTGCATTGTTGCCAAAAAGTTCAATTTTGGTTTCATCTGACCAGAGCACCTTCTTCCACATGTTTGGTGTGTCTCCCAGGTGGCTTGTGGCAAACTTTAAACTACACTTTTTATGGATATCTTTAAGAAATGGCTTTCTTCTTGCCACTCTTCCATAAAGGCCAGATTTGTGCAATATACGACTGATTGTTGTCCTATGGACAGAGTCTCCCACCTCAGCTGTAGATCTCTGCAGTTCATCCAGAGTGATCATGGGCCTCTTGGCTGCATCTCTGATCAGTTCTCCTTGTATGAGCTGAAAGTTTAGAGGGACGGCCAGGTCTTGGTAGATTTGCAGTGGTCTGATACTCCTTCCATTTCAATATTATTGCTTGCACAGTGCTCCTTGGGATGTTTAAAGCTTGGGAAATCTTTTTGTATCCAAATCCGGCTTTAAACTTCTTTACAACAGTATCTCGGACCTGCCTGGTGTGTTCCTTGTTCTTCATGATGCTCTCTGCACTTTTAACGGACCTCTGAGACTATCACAGTGCAGGTGCATTTATACGGAGACTTGATTACACACAGGTGGATTGTATTTATCATCATTAGTCATTTAGGTCAACATTGGATCATTCAGAGATCCTCACTGAAATTCTGGAGAGAGTTTGCTGCACTGAAAGTAAAGGGGCTGAATAATTTTGCACGCCCAATTTTTCAGTTTTTGATTTGTTAAAAAAGTTTGAAATATCCAATAAATGTCGTTCCACTTCATGATTGTGTCCCACTTGTTGTTGATTCTTCACAAAAAAATACAGTTTTATATCTTTATGTTTGAAGCCTGAAATGTGGCAAAAGGTCGCAAAGTTCAAGGGGGCCGAATACTTTCGCAAGGCACTGTATTTACATGTTGAAAGTCTCCATTGGGTGTCTCTGTTGGGCCCACTTCAGATGGCCTGGTCTTTCGTCCTCAGGTGTAAGTCTCTGATTGTCCACAAGATGTCACAATGTCCTTTCTCTTAGTTGTCTGTTTCCTTGCACTCGTTCTATAAGAGTGGTCTATGTCGACACCGTTTCAAATGAGAGGATTTGGCTATTTCAACCATGTATGTATAAAATCGAGCACTCCGCCATGCAATCTCCATAGACAAACATTGGCAGTAGAATGGCCCATACTGAAGAGCTCGGTGACTTTCAACGTGGTAGTCATAGGATGCAACCTTTCCAACAAGTTAGTTTGTCAAATTTCTGCCCTGCTAGAGCTGCACTACATAACATACTTTTAGTTATGTAGTGTACTTACACCAATCGGTGCGCCCTTCATGGTAAGGTATTACCTCGAAATATAAACAAAAAAAACAAAACCTGTAACATCAATTACATAAGTATTCACACCCCTGAGTCAATGCATGTTAGAATCACCTTTGGAAGTGATTACAGCTGTGTCTTTCTGAGTAAGTCTAAGAGCTTTGTACACCTGGATTGTACAATATTTGCACATTATTATTAAAACAATTATTCAAGTTGGTTGATCATTGATCAAGCCATTTAAGTCTTGCCATATATTTTCATTCCAATTTAGGTCAAAATTAGGCCACATTCAATGTTGTCTTGGTAAGCAACCAGTGCATATTTGGCCTTGTGTTTTAGATTTTTTCCTGCTGAAAGATGAATGTGTCTCCCAGTGTATGTTGGAAAGGAGACTGAATCAAGTTTTCCTCTAAGATTTTGCCTGCTCTTAGCTCTATTCCATTTATTTTTATCTTAAAAAACCTTTCTAGTCCTTGCCGATGACAAGCACACTAATAACATGATACAGCCACCACCATGTTTGAAAATATCAGTGATCTGTTGATTTGCCTCAAACATAACACTTTGTATTAGTGCCTTATTGGAAACTGGATACATGTTTTGGAATATTTTTGTTCTGTACAAGCTTCCTTTTCACTCAGTAATTTAGGTTAATATTATGGAGTAACTACAATGTCAGTTTTCTCCTATCACAGCCATTAAACTAACTGTTTTGAAGTCACCTTTGGCCTCAGTGAAATCCCTGAGCGGTTTCCTTACTTACCGGCAACTGAGTTAGGAAGGCCGCCTGTATCTTTGTAGTGATTGGGTGTATTGATACATCATCAAAAGTTTAATTAATAACCTCACCTTGCTCAAAGAGATATTCAATACCTGCTTTTTTTACCCATCTACCAATAGGTGCCATTCTTTGCGAGGCATTGGGATAAATTAAAACAAACAAATTACTAAATATATGTCTCTGGTTATTGGTATTGCCAATAGCCGGCTAGCTACCTAGCATGCTAAATGGCATCAAATCATCAATCTAGCCAACTAACCTGTAAGCCTAGCTAGCTTCTTAGGGATAGGGGGCAGTATTCAGAAGTTTGGATGACTGAGATGCCCAAAGTAAACTGCCTGTTACTCAGGCCCAGAAGCTAGAATATGCATATAATTGGTAGTATTGGATAGAAACACTAAAGTTTCCAAAACTGTTAAAAATAATGTGTGTGAGTATAACAGAACTTATATAGCAGGCAAAAACCCGAGGAGAATCCATACAGATTTTAGTTTTTGGAGCTCACCACTCATTGGAATACCTTCCAGATTGCAGTTCCTAGGGCTTCCAGTAGATGTCAACAGTCTTTAGAAAGAGTTTCAAGCTAGTTTTTCTAGGTGGCTCCCATTTTGGCTGTAGTATTGTGGCGCGCGAGGTTGAGAGCGTGCACTTCGTTATTTATCTCCGGTAATGAACATACTATTCTCCATCTTAAATTGTATCGTTTATTTACATAATTACGGTACCTGAGGACTGATTAGAAACATTGTTTGACTTGTTTGGACAAAGTTTATTGGTAACTTTTGGAATTAATTTGTATGCATTTTGAACTAGGGAAACCGGTGGATTACTGAATCAAGCACGCCAACTAAACTGACTTTTTTGGGATATAAAGGACTTTTTCGAACAAAAGGACCATTTGTTATGTAGCTGGGACCATTGGAATTGCAAACAGAGGAAGATCTTCAAAGGTAATTGATTTATTTTATCGCTATTTCTGACTTGTGACGCCTTTGTACGCGGGGCGCTGTCCTCAGTTAATCGCATGGTATGCTTTCGCCGTAAAGCCTTTTCGAAATCTGACAAAGCGGCTGGATAACCAAGAAGTTAAGCTTTTAAAGGATGTAAGACACTTGTATTTTCATGAATGATTAATATTACGAATGTTGTATTTTGAATTTCGCTCTCAGCAAATTCACCGGATGTTGTCGAGGTGGGGCGCTAGCGGCACGCCTAGCCCAACTAACTAATATATTTAAAGATTGGTTAGTTTCTTACCATAAATCGCACTAATCCAATTTAAATTCAGGCTGTAACAAGACAAAATGTGAAAAAAGTAAATGGGTGTGACTACTACTGAAGGCACTGTATTTGTGTAATTAGCAGTCTCATTAAAGTTTGGCTACATTTTCTAGCGCCTCCCTCATGTCAGCATCTGTGTGGACATGAGAGGCTGTAGCCATATCACCTGGATTACACTTTGACATGTAGGCTGATTATTGATCTACATTTTTACTAAATGAACTCAGCAAAAAAATAAACATCCTCTCAACTGCATTTATTTTCAGCAAACTTAACATGTGTAAATATTTGAATGAACATAAGATTCAACAACTGAGATATAAACTGAACAAGTTCCACAGACATGTGACTAACAGAAATTGAATAATATGTCCCTAAACAAAGGGGGGGGTTCAAAATCAAAAGTAACAGTCAGTCTCTGGTGTGGCCACCAGCTGCATTAAGTACTGCAGTGCATCTCCTCCTCATGGGCTGCACCAGATTTGCTGTGAGATGTTACCCCACTCTTCCACAAAGGCACCTGCAAGTTCCTGGACATTTCTGGGGGGAATGGCCCTAGTCCTCTCCCTCAGATCCAACAGGTCCCAGACGTGCTCAATGGGATTGAGATCCGGGCCCTTCACTGGCCATGGCAAAACACTGACATTCCTGTCTTCCAGGAAATCATGCACAGAACAAGCAGTATGGCTGGTGGCATTGTCATGCTGGAGGGTCATGTCAGGATGAACCTGCAGGAAGGGTACCACATGAGGGAGGAGGATGTCTTCCCTGTAACGTGAGATTGCCTGCAATGAAAACAAGCTCAGTCCGATGATGCTGTGATACACCGCCCCAGACCATGACGGACCCTCCACCTCCAAATCGATCCCGCTCCGATCCCGCTCTGAGACAAAACCGCGACTCGTAAGTGAAGAGCACTTTTTGCCAGTCCTGTCTGGTCCAGCGATGGTGGGTTTGTGACCATAGGCGACGTTGTTGCCGGTTATGTCTGGTGAGGACCTGCCTTACAACAGGCCTACAAGCTCTCAGACCAGCCTCTCTCAGCCTATTGCGGACAGTCTGAGCACTGATGGAGGGATTGTGCATTCCTGGTCTAACTCAGGCAGTTGTTGTTGCCATCTTGTACCTGTCCTGCAGGTGTGATTTTGGATGTACCGATCCTGTGCAGGTGTTGTTACACGTGGTCTGCCACTGCGAAGACGATCAGCTGTCCATCCCGTCTCCCTGTAGCACTGTCTTTGGCATTTCACAGTACGGACATTGCAATTCATTGCCCTGGCCACATCTGCAGTCCTCATACCGCCTTGCAGCATGCCTAAGGCACATTCACGCAGATGAGCAGGGACCCTGGGCATATTTCTTTTGGTGTTTTTCCAGGGTCAGTAGGAAGGCCTCTTTAGTGTCCTAAGTTTTCATAACTGACCTTAATTGCCTACCGTCTGTAAGCTGTTAGTGTCTTAACGACCGTTCCACGGGTGCATGTTCATTAATTGTTTATTGAACAAGCATGGGAAACAGTGTTTAAGCGCTTTATAATGAAGATCTGTGAAGTTATTTGGATTTTTACGAATTATCTTTGAAGGACAGGGTCCTGAAAAAGGGATGTTTCTTTTTTTGCTGACTTTATATTTTAAAACATTATTCATTACAGTATAAACCTAGTATTTACTTGAAATGAACCGCAATGTTTTTGCCTTGTGTCCCAGTCTGTTTTACTTCGTCCTATGTTGTGATGAAAATACAAGTATCACAGATAGAAAGGACATAACACAGAATGTAATTACAATATTCAATGACTGTCATAGAACATTTGGCTGCATGTAGGTTAATTTAATCATTGACTAGACATGAGTTACTGTAAATTGTTATTTCCTTATAACTATACAGGTGCTAGACTTAAAAAAAGCACTACAAATGAAATGAACATACCACATACCAAATTAAAAATTAGAAAGAAAATAATCATAATATAACTACAGTATACATTGTAAAATATTAATTAGGTTATGGATCATGAAAGCTAAATTTACATGTGATACATTTATCATAGAACAGCTACAACAAGTTGTCTTGGGTCTTAAAGGGTTCTGGGGCATTTTTGTGGTGCTGCTTGCTGCGCTCAAAGTTCAAATGATTTTAAGTTTCAAACACTAATTCAAATTAAGCAAGAGCCTTGTTGCCATCATTGTGAAATGAGTCTAAGCTTCTCTTGGTGAGAGATGCAGAGCTGCACACCGGTACATGACCTCCTGACAATGTTATAGATGGTCATGTTCTGTCTTTCCGGCCTACAGGCTTTGACACACAATAACAACTTTTTGCAATATTCTCTATGGTAAATAACCAAGTGATTTTGGGTCACCTTACATGATAGGCAAATAAAGGAAATATTGTTATGATTTAATTAATTTATTAAATTGTGTTTCATATTTCAAGATGCCAAACATATAGGCTTACAACACACAGTTAACACAACAAACAGTTGAGCTGATGTAATCATCTTAGTACAAAACTTTGCAGTGTGTGTCCCCTATTTCTATAGCCATTTTCTTTCCCCTTCACTGTTACTAATAAAATGTAGGCGATCTTCACTTTAAGAACATATGCAGTAATCTGCAATTTTGCTTTCAAAACTGTTTCCAGAATCTCAGAAAATTGACAACATTGTCCAATATTGTCTACACTGAGTCTATAAAACATTTCCATGAGACTGACCAGGTGAACGCAATGCTTCCTTTTTGATGGCACTTACTAAATCCACTTCAATCAGTGTAGATGAAGGGGAGGAGACAGGTTAAAGAAGATTGTTTAAGCATTGAAACAATTGAGACAAGGATTGTGTATGTGTGCTAATCAAAGGGTGAGTGTCTTTGAACGGGATATTGTTTGTGTCAAGAACTTTAACGCTGCTGGGTTTTTCACGCTCAACAGTTTCCCGTGTGTGTCAAGAATGGTCCACCACCCAAAGGACATCCAGCCAACATGACAACTGTGGTACGCATTGGAGTCAACATTGGTCAGAATCCCTGTGGAACGCTTTCGACACCTTGTTGAGTCCATGCCCTGACGAATTGAGGCTGTTATGAGGGCAAAAGGGGGAAATTAAACTCAATATTAGGAAGGTGTTCTTAATGTTTTGTATACTCAGTGTAAATAATGATTATAAAATTACATTGTCCAGGTCATGCTAGTTGGTGACCTCAGGTTTCCTGTTTGTTCAGTATAGAGTCCAGGATTTTCTCGCACATATAAAGGCACCGAGGCACATGGAAGAAACCTGAAATAAAACGAAAGGAAGATTAATAGTCAGTGTAATCACAGACGTACACAAGGTCAAAACACTTCATCTGATGCATTTATTTTGGGCAAAGAAACCAGTCTGATGAAGGTCTACCATGACCGAAACGTCTGTTTTTAATTCATTCATAATAAAATAGAAGTGTCGCGCCTCCACCACTTTTTGGTTGGGGGAAAGGAAGCCTTGCAATTACTGTAATCAATTACAACCACATTGTATTTACTATATCCACTAGAGTGGGTGATATGGACATATAGAAACAAGGGCAAAACATAAAATATTACAGATTGAGCATATATCAAACAAATGTATACATTACTGTATTGTCTCAAACAGGAGGTACAATTATTTATGCCTGTCATGGTTTCTGACTAACCCCTTCTCTGGCCTGTTAACATTCTCACCTTTGAAAGGCCCTCCTTTAAAATCCAGTGTCACTTTCCCTTGCTGGGTCAAATATCCAAACCACTCGCCATTCTCAGCATCAGAAAACTGCATAAACAGGAAGACAAACAGCACACCATATTGCAAAAGGTTAGCTCCTCAAAGCAGTTTAGCTTAATTTGAGCTGCAGTACCAAATATTTGTGTTACTTATTCTCTACATATAAAATGACACCCATATGTCATGCCATTTCCATGTATTGTATTTTTAGCAGAACGATAGCAAAAAAATGTATACAATTAAAACACACAATTAGACTGGAGTTCACTCACATGGCTGAAGGTGTAGTCGTACACTTGAGAGAATCGGTCCAGCAGGGCTGGCTCTTTGGTATGGCTGTAGGCCATCAGGTATGCGATGAGAGCCTCACAGTGCGGCCACCATAGTTTCATACTCCACTCCAACTGTGAATACAGAACACATTGGCGCTGGTTCACATTTCTATAGTACTTTGTTCCCTTATTTAGTCAATTAATAAAAAGGCCATGAAAGGGTTGGACAAGCAAAAGCAATAGGTTTGGTCCCCTCAGTTGCCATTTCATCCATATTACTTTCACCCATTCAACCCTTTGTGATGAGTGTGGGTTTGAGCTGCCAAATGACTCCTACACTGATGTTTATGCTTGTTTGAACGACTCGTGCATTTGCAGCAAGCGCAGTGTTGTATTGATGGGTTCGGACTTTAAACTTAAAAATATGAAATATACTTATTCATGTTACTGAGGGAGAGAAGGAAATGTAGAACGTTTACATTCTGTCAGGATATGTTAATGTTAGCCATCAGGGATCCAATGTGGAAAAGGTGAGGAGTTGGGGCCGAGGTCAAGTATTTGTATTTATTATGAACCTCCATTAGCTGCTGCCAAAGCAGCAACATTAGGGCAGTTTATACAATTTTAAAAACATTACAATACATTCACAGATTTCACAACACACTGTGTGCTCTCAGGCCCCTACTCCACCACTAACACATATCTACAGTACTAAATCCATGTGTATGTATAGTGCGTATATTATTGTGTTACAGTGCGTATGTTACCATGACTACGTGGAACTCTATTCCACATCAAGTAACCGACGCAAAGCAGTAAATTTAGATTTCAAAAACCGATTAAAAAAATCTTATGGAACAGCGGGGACTGTGAAGCAACACAAACATTGTGTGTGTGTGTGTGTTTTTATGTGCATGTGTGTATTGTGTGTCTGTCTGTGCCAATGTTTGTTGCTTCGCAGTCCCTGCTGTTCCATAAGTTTAAAAAATATATATTTTTGAAATCTAAATTTACTGCTTGCATCGGTTACTTGATGTGGAATAGAGTTCCATGTAGTCGTGGCTCTATGTAATACTGTCAGATGAAGTGAGGAAGAACAGAAATCACTAAGGTTCTGTCTAGCAACAGACGTGTAAAAGGGAAAGGGGATACCTTGTCAGTTGTACAACTGAATGCTGAGTGTCTTCAGCATTTAACCCCAACCTAACCCCTCTGAATCAGCACCTTAATCGATGCCTTAATCGACATCCACGTCTTCGGCACCCGGGGAACAGTGGGTTAACTGCCTTGCTCAGGGGCAGATTTTTACCTTGTCAGCTCAGGGATTCAATTCCAGCAATTTGCTGTCCAGATGTGTAAAGGAGGGGCTCAGCATTGGAGAAAGGGTTACATACCAGTGCTTGTGTGAATATGTTTTTTGTCTTATGCAGCTGTATGACTCAGTGGGTGAATCAACTTGCGTTTTTTAACTCTATTTTACTCTATTTAGAAAACTAGTATGCAGGGGTGAAAGTAAGGCGTTATGGTCCGGTACGGCATCCCAGCAAAATAAATAGTGGGGGTACGCCGTATCGGTAAAACATTGACAATCAAATAAAAATACATGACTGGTTGTGTTTATGCCAAAAGGAAAAATAATAAAAGTTAAATGATACATCTTTTAAGACTTAGGCCCACAGACAACATACTGAATTAATAGGGATTCTATATGTATTTCTATGATTAGGCCCATAAAATGTTTTGGTGCACACATAGGAGGCCCATACCGGAAATAAATTAAGTCTACTTTCACAGGATGTACCTGTGTGGGGCAGTAACCGTCCACATCCAGGAAGTAGAGGAGCCCTCCGTGCTCCTTGTCCCAGCCTGTCAGAAAGGGGATCTCCATGAACTTGTCCACTGCTGTCCTTTGGAGCTCCTGGTCCCCATTCTCCAAACCGTACTGAAGCAGGAACCAGCCTGCTTCCAGTGCATGGCCTATGGCAAATGTATATATAAAATAAATAAGGAAGCCAGAAAGGAAAGAAACAGGCAGGCAATACAATGGTAACAACACAGTCATCTTAGATATCACTACATGTGCAGTATCCAGTCTAACTAAGTAACTAGTGTTATTACACAAAACAGAAAACATAGTGTTAGGGATAATAATAATAATAATAATAATAATAATAATAATAAGGTAATACACTAATATATACCACTATGTTAGATGACTTGACAAGTAATATGGAGCTTAGCAAACATTATCTACAGCAGGGCTGTCAATGTCGTTCCTGGAGGGCCAAAACACTTCTGGTTTTCATCCTCTCCTTCTAATAAGGGACTAATTCAGATCTGGGACACTAGGCGAGTGCAATTAAAAACCAGAGAGAAACAAAAAATAGAAGTTTTTTGGCCCTCCAGGACTGGAATTGAACAGCCCTGATCTAGAGAAATCTCATTTAGTTGAGTACAAAGGGTATCACCTGGGTTTTGCAGTCGCCCCTCGCAACCAGGAAGTTCCTTTCCTTCTGATGAGACACTTTCCAAAATGGCCGTACCACCTCTCTGTACAAAGACAGTCATAGACAATTCAATGGAACCAATGGAAATGCCCCGAAAAGTGCAAACGCCTTCCATCTGACACTCCAAACGGGCTCAATCAGACACACACACACCTGGTTGTTTCATATTTGAAGGCCTACAGTTCTTTACCTGAAGGTGTTGGAGGATCTGCTTTACGCACCAGCCTCCAACCTCCCTGTACTTGTCTACCTCTTCCCCCCTGCGGGCCTCCGTGAGCTGCTGCACCAGACACAGCAGCATCATGGGGACAGCCATGCTGCAGACCGGGGTGTCTCCAGAAAGCTGGGGCTTGCCCAGGCCTGATGGGTCCACCCTCACCCAGTGGACCAGCTGGTCCATCATTTGTGCTGCTTCCGCCTAGTAACAGAGGGCATATGAGAAATAAAATAGGCCATAATACAGGCAAAACCCACTAAGGGTTCTGTGTTCTGATTGGCTAGCAGATATTAGCCCCCATTCTGCTCAAATTTGATTGGGTCTTTGATGCATGGCCCTTTTCAACAGACCGGAAGTCGCCCCCCCCCCCCCCCCCCCCACAGAAAGTAAAGAATTGTTTAACTTTAGGTTAAAGGGGTCATCTGCATTTCAAACAGTAAAGTGGGGACCTCGCCACTGTGTTGGTAAACAGCGAAACAATGGGGCTGGAGAAATGTTATCTGTCTATAATTCAGAGACAGCACTGTGGATGGAAGGTTCATTCCATGATTTCAAAATTATAGTTTTAACCATGTAAAAAAAAGCTTACATTTTGGGTTCTCATGGGCTCAACAGTTAAACTAATTACTAATAATGAATTAAAACATGGCTGTATTGATCACAGATTTCCAGTTTAACAACAGAGAACTTTATTGTGGAAGTGTTTAGTGCCCCGGGCTGTTTTACCTGCATGTCTTTGTCTCCTGTGACCCTAGCCAGCTCATCCATGGCCATGACATAGAAACACTCGCTGAAGATGGTCCTCTGCACTTTCAGGGCTTTACCGTCCCTGGTCAAACAAAAGGCACACTTCCATGGGCTGCCACTATTGGGAATGCGAGCGAAGCGTCGCAAGAATGCACCTCCTAAGAAAACAAAGTTTGCTCATCACAAGTAGAATTGTGTACCAAAATCCCTATAGAGACCACACTCCTGTTTGTTTTTCTGCAGCAAATTAAAAATGTGGTATACATTTTTAAGTTCCGATTGAATAGCAAACCGGAAAAACAAAGAGGATCACTCAATGTTTACCATCTTTGGCGAGTGTGGGTGGCAGGTAGCCTAGTGGTTAGAGTGTTGGGCTGGATCGAATCTCCGAGCTGACAAGGTAAAAAAATCTGTTGTTCTGCCCCTGAACCCACTGTTCCCCGGTAGGCAGTCATTGTAAATATGAATTTGTTCTTAACTGACTTGCCTAGTTAAATAAAAAACAAATATATATATATATAAAAAAATATTAAAAGCAGTGCGAGTTTGTTTTCTATAGGCAAATAAGCTGTTGCATGCCCAGACTAGTTTCATAGGAGAAGGTTGTGTTCTAGATCCAGAAATCCTGAAACTAACATTGGAGTAAATCCTATTGGTGTTTTTTCTGTTTCATTACATCTGTGTGTCTTCTACTGGAAATGTGTGTATCTTCATGCTGTCGATAACATTGGGTGCGCTTTTTTCTGCTTTTAGTCTTCATGACACCTGTAATTTGTATTTGCTCATATCTTGTATGTAGCCTACACCATACTAAGTGGTTCAAAACAGCTATTTTCTCTGTTGCTTAACTACCGTCTGCGCTCAGGTTAAGTACCATCTTCACTCAGGTTGTCAAAGACCGACTCATTTTTAAATTTTTTATTTAACCTTTATTTAACCAGGTAGGCCAAGTTGAGAACAAGTTCTCATTTATAACTGCGACCTGGCCAAGATAAAGCAAAGCAGTGCAACACAAACAACAGAGTTACACAAACGTAGAGTCAATAACATAAAAAGTCTATATGCAGTGTGTGCAAACGGCGTGAGGTGGTAAGGCAATAAATAGGCCATAGTAGCGAAGTGATTACAATTTAGCACTGGAATGACAGATGTGCAGATGATGATGTGCAAGTAGAAATTCTGGGGAGCAAAAAAGTAAAAAAAATATATATATGTGGATGAGGTAGGTAGATTGGATGGGCTATTTACAGATGGGCTGTGTACAGCTGCAGCAATCAGTTAGCTGCTCAGATAGCTGATGTTTAAAGTTAGTGAGGGAGATATAAGTCTCCTACTTCAGCGATTTTTGCAATTCGTTCTAGTAATTGGTAGCAGAGAACTGGAAGGAAATGCGGCCAAAGGAGGTGTTGGCTTTGGGGATGACCAGTGAGATATACCTACTGGAGCGAGGATCGGTAGGAAATTTATGTTTGAAAAACCTAGCCTTTGCTTCTCCTGACTGACTGCGTGTATTGGTTACTGACTTCCCTGAAAAGTTGCATATCGCAGGGACTACTCGATGCTAGTGCAGTGCCCCACAGGATGTTTTTGTGCTGGTCGAGGGCAGTCAGGTCTGGAGTGAACCAAGGGCTATGTCTGTTCTGAGTTCTACATTTTTTGAAAGGGGCATGCTTATTTAAGATATTGAGGAAATTACTTTTAAAGAACGACCAGGCATCCTCTACTGACGGGATGAGGGCAATATCCTTCCAGGATACCCGGGCCAAGGTCGATTAGAAAGGCCTGCTAGCAAAAGTGTTTTAGGGAGCATTTGACAGTGATGAGGTGGTCGTTTGACCGTGGACCCATAGCGGATGCAGGCAATGAGACAGTGATCGCTGAGATCCTGATTGAAAACAGCGGAGATGTATTTGGAGGGCAAGTTGGTCAGGATAATATCTATGAGGGTGCCCATGTTTACAGATTTAAAAGTATGACAGAACTTTGCAGGTTCTCTCTGCAGTAGATTGCAACTCCTCCCCCTTTGGCAGTTCCATCTTGTCAGAAAATGTTGTAGTTGGGTATGGAAATCTCAGAATTTTTGGTGGCCTTCCTAAGCCAGGATTCAGACACTGCAAGAACATCAGAGGTTGGCGGAGTGTGCTAAAGCAGTGAGTAAAACAAATTTAGGGAGAAGGCTTCTGATGTTAACATGCATGAAACCAAGGCTTGTACGGTTACAGAAGTCAACAAATGAGAGCACCTGGGGACACGCAGGACCTGGGTTAACCTCTTGGTGTTAGGGGGCAGTATTTTCATTTTTGGAAAAAAAAACATTCCCGTTTTATACGGGATATTTTGTCAGGAAAAGATGCTAGAATATGCATATAATTCACAGCTTTGGATAGAAAACACTAACTAACGTTTCCAAAACTGTAAAGATATTGTCTGGGAGTATAACAGAACTGATGTTGCAGGAGAAAGCCTGAGAAAAATCCAATCCGGAAGTGCCCCAGGTTTGGAAAGCACTGTGTTCCAATGACTCCCTATTCAGCTGTGATTGTACCATCAACGAGCTTACGCTTTCTACGTATTCCCCAAGGTGTCTACAGCATTGTGACGTAGTTTTACGCATTTCTGTTGAAGAATAGCCGTAGGCTACATTGCGTAAGTGGTCACATGGTGGCTCCGAGAGAGATTCTTGTGTAAAATAGGAGGTAGCCATTACTCCAATCGGTCCTAGTGAAAAACAAATTGTCCCGACGGATATATTATCGAATAGATATTAGAAAAACACCTTAAGGATGGATTCTAAACAACGTTTGCCATGTTTGTCGATATTATGGAGCTAATTTGGAATATTTTTTGGCGATTTCTCAGCCAAACGTGAAGAACAAACGGAGCTATTTCGCCTACAAAAATAATATTTTGGGAAAAAAATGAACTTTGGCTGTCTACCTGGGAGTCTCGTGAGTGAAAACATCCGAAGTTCATCCAAGGTAAACGATTGAATTTGATTGCTTTTCTGATTTTCGTGACAAGGTGCTGCTAGCAAGGCATAATGCTATGCTAGGCTATGATAAACTTACACAAATGCTTGTCTAGCGTTGGCTGTAAAGCATATTTTGAAAATCTGAGACGACAGGGTGATTAACAAAAGGCTAAGCTGTGTTCCAATATAGTTCACTTGTGATTTTCATGAATAGGAAGATTTTCTAGGAAGATTTATGTCCGTTGTGTTATGCTAATTAGTGTCAGATGATGACAACGGTCCCGTTCACGGGATGGGGTGTCACTACAGGTTAACCTCCACATCACCCGAGCAACAGAGCAGGAGTAGGATGAGGGTACAGCTAAAGGCTATCAAAACTGGTCATCTAGTGCGACAGAGAATAAAAGGAGCAACATTTCTGGGCATGGTAGGATAGATTCAGGGTATAACGTACAGACAGGGGTATGGTAGGGTGTGGGTACAGTGGAGGTAAACCTAGGCATTGAGTGACGATAAGAGAGGTTGCATCTCTGGACGCATTAGTTAAGCTGGGTGAGGTCACAGCATGTGGGACAAAAGAGGTATCTGAAGCATGTTGAGTGGGACTAGGGGCTCCACAGTAAACTAAAACAATGATAACTATCCTAAACAACAGTATACAAGGCATATTGACATTGAGGCATAAAGCAATCACAGGTGTTGATTGGGAGAGCTAGCTAAGACATCAACCGGTAAGACAACAGCTAATCAGCGAAGACAACAACAGGTAAAATGGCGATGAATGGGCAGAGAGGGTCAGTTAACTACACACAGGGCCTGAGTACGAGGCTGGGGCCGACAGAAACAAAAATAAACAAAATGGAGTACCGTGATTAATGAACAGTCCAGCAAGTATCAGCTATGTAGCCAAGTGATCATATGGTCCAGTGAACAGCAATAGATGAAACAGGGAAGCCGCTGGGTAGTTGTTAGCAAGCGGGAGACACAGTGTTCAACAAAGTTAGCAGGCCGAGGCTAGTAGAAGCATCTGCTCCGACATCTGGCAAAGGCCGGTTGAGGGCACAACGGATGGAATTACGTCAGCAGACTAGTCGTGATGGAACGGCGGGGCTCCGTGTCAAGAAAGGGTCCAGGCCAGTTGGCAAAAGTGGTATTGTAGCTAATTTAATTTCATAGTAATTTAGTTTGCTAGCCGGGAGATGCACCTGGTGCTAGCTTCGGGACAAGGGCGTTAACGACTATAGCCACTTGGTAACAGCTAGCTAACAGCAATGATCCGATGCAAAGGTCCAGAGCTTATGGCAAGAATCCGGTGGAGTAGTGGATTCTAATCGTGTTAGTGAAGAGTCCGGGAGGCATCAGCTGTGTAGCCAAGTGATCACTGAGCAGGCCGGGTGGTGGGCCTGGCTCAAAGCTAGCGTCGGGGCTGGGCCACTCGGTAGCAGCTAGCTAGCTGTGATAATCAGGAGTAATGGCCCAGGGCTTTTGGTAGGAATCCGGTGTTGTAGTGGAGAAAACAGTCCGATACTGGCAGGCTGGGAAGTATTATCCAGGCTAAAAGCGTCTGGTGTCTGTGCAAAAGGCCGCTAGCAGTGGCTAACAATGACTAAATAGCTAGTAGCTAATTAGCTCCTGATGGAGGTTCTGGCAATAAGGTCTAAAAATAGCAGATCAGTACCACATTGGGTGAGGCGGGTTGCCGGAAGATATATTTCATTTAAAAATGGGAAAAAGAGATTGAAAATAAATTGACATGTATACAAAAAATACTAAATGTGCATGGGAGAACAACAAACTATGTCTGCACTGCTACACCATCTTGGAATTTTTAAAACTTTGCATCAGTTAAATGAGTCAGAATACTGGCACAGCAGGTGAGGTGACCTCTTTAAAGGACCTCTTGAAACTCTGGGGGCAGTATTTCATTTTTGGATGAAAAACATTCCCGTTTTAAACAAGATATTTTGTCACGAAAAGATGCTTGACTATGCATATAATTGACAGCTTTGGAAAGAAAACACTGACGTTTCCAAAACTGTAAAGATATTATCTGTGAGTGCCACAGAACTGATGCTACAGGCGAAACCAAGATGAAATTTCAAACAGGAAATGTCCCAGATTTTGAAGGCGCTGTGTTCCAATGTCTCCTTATATGGCTGTGAATGCGCCAGGAATGAGCCTACACTCTCTGTCGTTTCCCCAAGGTGTCTGCAGCATTGTGACGTATTTGTAGGCATATCATTGGAAGATTGACCATAAGAGACTACATTTACCAGGTGTCCGCCTGGTGTCCTCCGTCGAAATTGGTGCGCAATCTCCAGCTGCATGCATTTTTCCATGTCGTTCAGAGGAGAAACCAAACTTCCACGAATGATATATCATCGAATAGATATGTGAAAAACACCTTGAGGATTGATTCTAAACAACGTTTGCCATGTTTCTGTCGATATTATGGAGTTAATTTGGAAAAAAGTTTGGCGTTATAATGACTGAATTTTCGGGGTTTTTTCTTAGCCAAACGTGATTAACAAAATGGAGCGATTTCTCCTACACAAATAATATTTTTGGAAAAACTGAACATTTGCTATCTAACTGAGTCTCCTCATTGAAAACATCCAAAGTTCTTCAAAGGTAAATGATTTTATTTGAATGCTTTTCTTGTTTTTGTGAAAATGTTGCGTGCTGAATGCTAGGCTTAATGCTATGCTAGCTATCAATACTCTTACACAAATGCTTGTTTTGCTATGGTTGAAAAGCCTATTTTGAAAATCTGAGATGACAGTGTTGTTAACAAAAGGCTAAGCTTGAGAGCCAATATATTTATTTCATTTGCGATTTTCATGAATAGTTAACGTTGCGTTATGGTAATGAGCTTGAGGCTATAATTACGCTCCCGGATACGGGATTGCTCATCGCAACAGGTTAAAGGACTTGCATTAATTAACTAAATCACTAACAGAAAACATTTCACCATCTACCACCTTTGAAAAAAACTTGAAGCTAAATGCTTACTTGGGAAATTCCTTGCAAAGCTGACAGGACACAACAACGAAACAACCTGATAAGTGTTTGGAAATCCACTCAAATGCTTTAACAGTCTGAATAGGTATGTATTTTCACTCCCAATAACTGACAAAGATGCTGTGCAACCACCAAACCCACATACCAGATTTGGCGGCTTCCAGGATCTCAGGCTTGTTGAAGCGCTCCATTGTCCTGTATAGGCGGCAATACATCCACACCTGCAAAGATACATTGATCCAAGTGAAAATGTGAAATTGTATTTTGAGCAATGTTCCCTCTAAGCTGAGCAAGTGCGAGGGCATGCAGCCCATTACTGCCACGCAGAAGAAATATCAGCCAGCGCAGAGAAGCACAAGATTTAATTGAAGTTCACTTTCTAGAGTTTTCCCTGTTAGTTAACACTATCAAAGTTCCCCTTTATTGTTAGAAATGTGATCGTATCCATGCAATATTAGCCACTTTCAATGCAACATACTGAAACAAAACAAACTATGCAAGAGATGTTGTAGGCAGAACGCAGAGTAGGATTCTATTGCATTGACAGGCCTGACTCAGGCCCGTACTCTACACAGACCTAAGCTCCATAACCAGTCAGAGCTGCAGTAGGCCTATATGCAAATCGACCATTGTCATATGGATCTGTGCCATTCACTTTGAACTAGATTGTGTTTACAGCATGAACGGTCATGAGTTGATGCGCTTGTTTTGAGTTCAAAGCAAGAGCTACATGTAACCACGTGTGCACATTTGTTCATATCCTTTGCTAGTTAGTGAGTTATTAGCCCACCTTGTAGTCTGAAATGGGTGAGTGACTGCTTCCTACAAAAGCACAAAACGTGTGCATTTCTAGCCATCTTTGAAAAGTGAGTAAATTAAAGAGCTTTTTTCTTGTCTTAAAAGGGGCAGTGTTCTATTTTGAGACAGGCTTTAATAAGCTAAGTAGCCAATAGGCAGAAGGCAGCATAATTGATCTGATTCTCTGTAATAATGGTATGGGAATAATGATGCATTTTATTTTGAAAAGTGGTTTCTTGCATCAAACACCACAACATTTTCAGTCCCCTCTTTGTCTGAAGGACAAGTGGATAGACCGGTTAATGTCAGGCCTACACTGAAGACCACACATTGACTGCAACTGTAGCCACACATTGGCTGCAACTGTAGGCTGAATGATAGAACATCTATTTCCATGTTCAAATGTTATGGGATGCATTTTCTTCACTCTGGTAGGCCTACATTATGATCAAATAGCCACAGCAGCCTACTTGACCACTGTTTCAAGGGTAACTTAAAGTGGGTACAGCATCAGTGTTCACAGTAAATGCACGCTGGAAGTTGCACTGAATTTTCACAATGTTCAAGTTTGCGCTCAGCAGACCTGAAATTTGCTCAAGGCCAAAAAAAAATGACTTTTTAAAAAGTACATTTATAGGAAAACCCACCCAATAATCAAATCAAGGTGCACTGCAACAGTCAGCAGAATATGCACATCAATGTTATTAGCAGGCCTTTGCATTGGTCTGGCTGCTTGGTGTTGAGCGGTAAGGCAATCACTGAACATTTGTGGATGAGTTTACCTGTCTCCCCTGCAACCAGACATATTTCAGCTCATCGTAGATTTTTCCATCTTTCCCTATACAAGTGAAAAATCCACTGGAAAAATACATTGTGAATTGGTCAATTGATCTCATCTCACAGACATGGCATACATACTATCCTACAGCTAGACAAGGCTACACTTTTTTTTAAATGTTTGTAAAAATTAATTATGATAAAGAAAATGTTAAAATAAAACATTTCGACAAATATTTGTGAATATGTGATCAAATGGTTTTACCCATATTGTGTGTCATGAGAGTATTTCTGCCAGAAGTCCACCACTTTGTCCAGCTCTGTGCGCATCTGCTCTCGATAACGCTGCAGCTTCTCGACAGACATCACACCTTCCAAAAGCAAGACTGAATCGATCATCAAGCCAGATTAAAATTGGTAGGTCTTAGTTAGTAGAACACTGTAATGCCGTTATTCGGATATCCTAAATACTATTCTTGCAGGACCCGTTCAGGAAGCATAATGATGGTTTACGGCTATGGTGTGAATCATATTTCTGAACAAGTGACAAGTTAGACATATCAATGTACTATGTACTTTCTAATAGATACCTTACGTTGGACTCGTCTCTACACTTCAGACCACTTCTGCTCTATAGAGAAGTCGATTATTTTAAAGCGCTGCGCTTAGTTACCTTTTTCCCAAACGTAGTTTTAGATTTTCACTCTTGTAACGGAGCTTCATTCGATAAATGCGGACGTATTCCGTCTTAGACGCGAACGCAACCGTAGTCAACACAGTGTACAGACAAAAAAAAAACTGGTTACTTCAAGAGGAGGACGTTTAAAGTCTTATCACATGACTGCTTGTCATGTGGGGTCATGTGCTTCCCGAGATCGGTCATGTGAGGAGCAGGGAGAATGACAAAATAAAAGCAAACCCCTTTTATTCAATGGTAGAATGTAGTAGGAGGCTAAACCTAAAGCATACCCCTCCGCTGTTACCTATGAACAAAGACACAATTCATATAGGATCACAAAACTTAGTTATGGGCTACATTTCAATGACAATTGATTTCTAACTTCTAATACAAAGAACTTATATTTCATATTTGTTATTTAGCTGTAATGTATTTCTATTGTCTACAGTGTTAACATTTAATGTCAACATACTGTATACTGTGCAATGCTTTAGAAACATCCTCAGATGCATAATTATTTTTAAATACAGTACCGTTCATAAGCATGAAAAATACAGTTAACACTTAAATGTTTTTAATATTATACATGGAAATAAAGAAACACAAAATATAGCATTATTTAGAGAAGATGTGTTAGGAATATATAGTTTTATATCCAAGCATTTCGCTACACCTGCAATAATATCTGCTAAATATGTGTATGTGACCAATTAAATTTGACTGAATACTGTCCAGAGTCCTAACACTGAAACCATAGATCCACACCCCTTTGACTGACCCATTGAACAGGAATATAGTATTTCATTCCCCCACAGCTAGTTCAATGTGAATATTTGTCGATGTTTGTCCTTGGTTTAAAATATTTCTAAGTTCACGATATCCTTATGCCTTCAAATCGTATCAGTGATGTTGTATGAGTGTCTGACTAGTCTCTGCACACAAGCACAGTATTGTCAATGTGTGGGACTGTGGAAGTGGAAGGAAGCCATTTTGGAAAAGTTGGGAGAGAGCCAATGCTGATTCATGGCCTTTCCCAGGCATCATACAGTACGTCTAAGCGTCTATTCTGTGTCAGTCTATTCTGAGCCTGTCCACACAACTAACTCAAGAGTTTGTAGCCTTGTGGAATGCCTGGATCTTCTTCAGGTTCTGTCGGACTCTGACAAACTCCAACAGATGGGGGAAACCCTTGCTTAATAAACATGACCCAGGTGTGGGCTGTGTGAGATGGGATAGGCTACCTTAGCGTTCCCCACTCACCTCTGTGTTTTTCTGTTGGCGCGTCAGAAGCACCTCCTCCAGGGGAGTCCTGGCCTAGTTTCTTTCCTCTTTCTGGGTTTGCTCCTTCTTATGCCTTTCAAGCACCTGCTGCAGCTCAAGCTTACTGCACAGGCCCTTACCCCTAGGTCCATAGATGGAGAGAGGAGGGGGGGGATAGTGGGAAGGGGGAGAGAAGGAGAGGAAGGGAGGAGAGCGTGAAAGGAGTGGTAGGGAGAGAGGGGAGAGGGAGGGGAAAGGAGGAGGAGACAGGGAAAAGGAGAGCATGAAGGACATAGCTAGGACATGAAGGACACGTCCTTTTCAGTCAAAATAGGTAACCTAGGAAGAACTAAGTGTACAATACATTAACATTAACATCATGTACAATACATTAACAAAAGTACGTGGACACCGCTCGTCGAACATCTCATTCCAAAATCATGGGCATTAATATGTAGTTTGTCCCCCCTTTGCCACTATAACAGTCTCCACTCTTCTGGGAAGGCTTTTCACTAGAATTTGGAACATTTCTGCAGGGACTTGCTTCCATTTAGCCACAAGAGCATTAGTGAGATCGTGCACTGATGTTGGGCGATTAGGCCTGGCTCAAAGTCGGTGTGCCAATTCATCCCAAAGGTGTTTGATTAGGTTGAGGTCAGGGCTCTGTGCAGGCCAGTTAAGTTCTTCCACACCAATATCGACAAACCATTTCTGTATAGATCTCGTTTTGTGCATGGGGCATTATCATGCTGAAACCGGAAAGGGCCTTCCCCCAACTTGTTGCCCCAAAGTTGGAAGCACAGAATAATTTAGAATGTCATTGTATTGCTGTAGAGTTAAGATTTCCATTCACTAGAACTAAGGGGTCTAGCTCGAACCATGAAAAACCACCAGGGACCATTATTCCTCCTCCACCAAACTCCACCAAATTTGGGCAGGTAGTGTTCTCCTGGCATCCGCAAAACCCATATTCGTCCGTCGGACTGCCAGATGGTGCAGCTTGTTTCATCAATCCAGAGGATGTGTTTCCACTGCACAAGAGTCCAATGGCGGCAAGCTTTACACCACTCCAGTTGACGCTTGGCATTGCGTATGGTGATCTTAGGCTTGTGTGCGGCTGTTCGGCCATGTCATGAAGCTCCCAACGAACAGTTCTTGTGCTGACGTTGCTTCCAAAGGTAGTTTGGAACTCGGTAGTGTTAGGGTTGCGTAAATTCGAATCTGGTATCAGGATAAATATAACAATGAGTCACCGATTTTATACTATGTATTTTTTATTAGCTAAGTAATAAATGGCAAATGCAACTTTCGTATATACAGGCTCACTGTAATACCACGCAGGGCAGAACAGGGAACTGACAAGACGTATGTAAAACAGTATTCTTTATACTGTGATAGACAGTTCCAACCCGTCTGTTGGCTTATCACAGTAGAGACTGGGCGTGGTTTAAACTTGCTCAGCCTATTGCAGGCGCTCATGCGGGTCCACTAATTTCATGCGGGTCCACTAATCCACTAATTTGAAGTTGTGTCCACACAGTTTTGGCCATGTAGTGTGGCTCTGGGTGTAATGGGTTCATTTTGGGTTGTTAAATACAGTAGTTATGGCTTGGTACATCGCGACATGCTTGACATGAGGATTCATTATTGGTGATGGAAAAACATTGGGGAGGTTTGAGGTACACTAAGAAATAGGAACACATGTTTTCATGACCAAATTATCTAAACTTTTGTTGCTTCAAATGTATAACATGACAACTAAGTCCTCCTCACATAACATATTCAAACCCAGGAATTCGATGTCTCTTACACAGTTTTCAAAAATGAATTATTGTAATAGGCATGTCTTTCTTGCCTGATTTTCAGGCAATGTATTTTCAGGCAATTCAACTTCTGCATAGTTTGCCAAAATCTTAAAATTAGGTGATCTAGGGCACTGCATCGCAGCGCTAGCTATGCCACCAGAGACTGTGGGTTCGCGCCCAGGCTCTGTCACAGCCGGCCGTGACTGGGAGGTCCGTGGGGCGATGCACAATTGGCCTAGTGTCGTCCGGGTTAGGGAGGGTTTGGCCGGTAGGGATATTCTTGTCTCATCGCACACCAGCGACTCCTGTGGCGGGCCGGGCCGGGCGCAGTGCAAGCTAACCAAGGTCGCCAGGTGCACTGTGTTTCCTCTGACACATTGGTGCCACTGGCTTCCAGGTTGGATTGTGTCTCCTGACCCCTCCTGTCTCAGCCTCCAGTATTTATGCTGCAGTAGTTTATGTGTCGGGGGGCTAGGGTCAGTTTGTTATATCTGGAGTACTTCTCCTGTCCTATTCGGTGTCCTGTGTGAATCTAAGTGTGCGTTCTCTAATCCTCTCCTTCTTTCTTTCTTTCTCTCTCTCGGAGGACCATACATGATGACTCCTTTCTGTCCCCAGTCCACCTGGCCGTGCTGCTGCTCCAGTTTCAACTGTTCTGCCTTATCATTATTCGACCATGCTGGTCATTTATGAACATTTGAACATCTTGGCCATGTTCTGTTATAATCTCCACCCGGCACAGCCAGAAGAGGACTGGCCACCCCACATAGCCTGGTTCCTCTCTAGGTTTCTTCCTAGGTTTTGGCCTTTCTAGGGAGTTTTTCCTAGCCACCGTGCTTCTACACCTGCATTGCTTGCTGTTTGGGGTTTTAGGCTGGGTTTCTGTACAGCACTTTGAGATATCAGCTGATGTACGAAGGGCTATATAAATAAATTTGATTTGATTTGGATGCGCGCTGTGTTAAGAAGCAGTGCGGCTTGGTTGGGTTGTGTTTTGGAGGACGCATGACTTTCGACCTTCCTCTCTCCCGAGCCCGTACGGGAGTTGTAGCGATGAGACAAGATAGTAACTAATAATAATTGGATACCTTGAAAAAGGGGGTAAAATTAAAATATTAAAAAATATTATAAAAATATATTAAAAACTCTTAAAATTAGGTTGATAACTATTTATGGTGCTACAGCAAAAAAACATTAGAATGGCGGCCAGATGCTGAACATGGAACTTCAGAATGCTCCTAGAACGTTTGGCGCTTGAGCTCCAAATTGGACTAGGAACACTTGTTTGGGTCTTTCCAGATGATCAGACTCTGCTTTGGAATCCTGATGTCCTGATAAAAGCAGAGTTTGTGTGTACGATGTAAAGGGCTTATGCTTATACTCATCTTTGTGGTGCCTACTTTTTGTGGGCTAGCAGCAAGCAGTTCCTTGTGCAGCTCCTGGTGAGTCCTGGATGCCTTGATAGGGTTGGACTATGGCCCTGAGGGGTTCTCGCTTCTGTCATTGAACTCTGCTTTGACACCATTATCTGGGAAATGCATGTCTACATATATACTAAGTGTACAAAGTATTAGGAAGCTGTTCCTAATGTTTCGTACACTTAGTATATATGTAGATATTGAACCCCCTTTGGCCCTCAGAACAGCCTCAATTCGGCATGGACTCTACAAGGTGTCAAAAGCTTTCCACAGGGATGCTAGCCCATGTTGACTCCAATGCTTCCCAAAGTTGTATCAAGTTGGCTGGATGTCCTTTGGATGGTGGACCATTCTTGATACACACGGGAACCTGTTAAGCGTGAAAAACTGAGCAACGTTGCAGTTCTTGACACACTCAAACCAGTGCATCTGGCACCTACTACCATACCCATTGCAAAGGCATTTAAAACTTTTGTCTTGACCATTCACCCTCTGAATGGCACATATACACAATCCATGTCTTAATTGTTTCAGGGCTTAAAAGTACTTATTTAATCCGTCTCCTCCCCTTCTTCTACAATGATTGAAGTGGATTTACCAAATTACATCAATAAGGGATCATAGCTTTACCTGGATTCACATGGTCAGTATGTGACATGAAAAGAGCAGGAGCTCCAAATGTTTAGGTAGGTAGGGTATTCCTAAAGTGGAAATCTATTATTCATTCAATCTTGTGGGCAACTGCAGTACCCACATGGATGGTTAGGAGGGAAGGAAAACAGTTGCAGTGAGATGACTCTGATGACGGAGATATGATGGCAATATTGGCATCTTACTGATTAGAAAAGAAGAAGAGCACGGAAGGGAGAGAATAATATCTGAGGTAGAAATCAATTGTTTGAGTGAGGATTTAGATACACATTTACATAATAATGTGTTACTGTAATTTAATTATGCCAATGTGCTTTCATCAATTGAAAGCCCTTAATCTATTTTATGAGAATTTGTAAGATTTCTTGTTTGCATAAAATAGACGCAGACCAGTCTTTCAATAATAGGTAATAGAATTTATTCTCGGAGAGTGCTCCCACTTAATCACGTGCAGCAGTTTATATACAGATCATGACGTCATTTCACTGCTTTAACAGAATCCCCTCCTCTCGACCGGGACAAAGTAAGGTGAAAAGTTCATTCTAACTTACTAACACACTACCAGATAACTTTTGACCCCTCAACATTATCGATCACCACTGAACTGACAGTTTTAATTAATAGAAAACCTAGGAATGCACTCACTGACTTATCTAAAAACCCCAGAGCTAAGTTTCAGTAGGGTCAACCATAGGCTAACGACCTTATGTGTTTACACAGTCCCCAACCCATTTGTTTCTGCCTAGTTGGAATGGTGTTCATTAACTTTTTATTACTCCTTGTCCGTGTCACACAATCCCTTCTTATGAACTCATATTGTTAATCACTTATATAACAGAGTATAAGTTTACTTAGTTACAATTCTATTTAAAATGGGGATATTGTTTATTCATTTATCCATAATAATTTCAACATAATGTTAAATAAATTGGGTTTTTTTTTAAATTGAAAGAATGTTGATATTCTAACCCCGATCATAACTGGCTGCCGACATCAACAACCCTAATCTCAATTCAAAGACAAGGACAGTTAACTACTATATGACAATGCATTATGCAATGCATACACAAAAATATACATTTGTCAAACCTGCATTCATTTGTGTTGTATAGATCAACAAATTGTAAGTATTTTGGTTAACAATCCACACCACAGAGCAATCTGTCACGCGGTTCTTCCTGGGAAGGAGGAAAGGCAGACCAAAACGTGGCGTGGTTTGTGTTCATCTTGATATTTAATTAAAGAAAGTACTGAACACTGAATACAAAAACAATAAACAAATAACGACCGTGAAGCTAAATGAGAACTGTGATGACACAAGCAATCAACAGACAAACTAATGACACCTGCCTCTGATTGAGAAACATACTAGGCCGAAACATACAAATCCCCAAATCATAGAAAAACAAACAGACTGCCCACCCAACTCACGCCCTGACCATACTAAATAAATACAAAACAAAGGAAATATAGGTCAGAACGTGACAGTACCCCCCCCCCAAAGGTGCGGACTCCGACCGCAAAACCTTAACCTAAAGGGGAGGGTCTGGGTGGGCGTCTGTCCGCAGTGGCGGCTCTGGCGCGGGACGTGGACCCCACTTCACCATAGTCTTGGTCAAATCAAATCAAATTTATTTATATAGCCCTTCGTACATCAGCTGATATCTCAAAGTGCTGTACAGAAACCCAGCCTAAAACCCCAAACAGCAAGCAATGCAGGTGTAGAAGCACGGTGGCTAGGAAAAACTCCCTAGAAAGGCCAAAACCTAGGAAGAAACCTAGAGAGGAACCAGGCTATGTGGGGTGGCCAGTCCTCTTCTGGCTGTGCCGGGTGGAGATTATAACAAAACATGGTCAAGATGTTCAAATGTTCATAAATGACCAGCATGGTCGAATTATAATAAGGCAGAATAGTTGAAACTGGAGCAGCAGCACAGTCAGGTGGACTGGGGACAGCAAGGAGTCATCATGTCAGGTATTCCTGGGGCATGGTCCTATGGCTCAGGTCAGTTGAAACTGGAGCAGCAGCACAGCCAGGTGGACTGGGGACAGCAAGGAGTCATCATGTCAGGTAGTCCTGGGGCATGGTCCTAGGGCTCAGGTCCTCCGAGAGAGAGAAAGAGAGAAGGAGAGAATTAGAGAACGCACACTTAGATTCACACAGGACACCGAATAGGACAGGAGAAGTACTCCAGATATAACAAACTGACCCTAGCCCCCCGACACATAAACTACTGCAGCATAAATACTGGAGGCTGAGACAGGAGGGGTCAGGAGACACTGTGGCCCCATCCGAGGACACCCCCGGACAGGGCCAAACAGGAAGGATATAACCCCACCCACTTTGCCAAAGCACAGCCCCCACAACACTAGAGGGATATCTTCAACCACCAACTTACCATCCTGAGACAAGGCTGAGTATAGCCCACAAAGACCTCCGCCACGGCACAACCCAAGGGGGGGGGGGTGCCAACCCAGACAGGATGACCACATCAGTGACTCAACCCACTCAGGTGACGCACCCCCTCCAGGGACGGCATGAGAGAGCCCCAGTAAGGCCAGTGACTCAGCCCCTGTAATAGGGTTAGAGGCAGAGAATCCCAGTGGAAAGAGGGGAACCGGCCAGGCAGAGACAGCAAGGGCGGTTCGTTGCTCCAGAGCCTTTCCGTTCACCCTCCCACTCCTGGGCCAGACTACACTCAATCATATGACCCACTGAAGAGATGAGTCTTCAGTAGAGACTTAAAGGTTGAGACCGAGTTTGCGTCTCTGACATGGGTAGGCAGACCGTTCCATAAAAATGGAGCTCTATAGGAGAAAGCCCTGCCTCCAGCTGTTTGCTTAAAAATTCTAGGGACAATTAGGAGGCCTGCGTCTTGTGACCGTAGCGTACGTGTAGGTATGTACGGCAGGACCAAATCAGAGAGATAGGTAGGAGCAAGCCCATGTAATGCTTTGTAGGTTAGCAGTAAAACCTTGAAATCAGCCCTTGCTTTGACAGGAAGCCAGTGTAGAGAGGCTAGCACTGGAGTAATATGATCAAATTTTTTGGTTCTAGTCAGGATTCTAGCAGCCGTATTTAGCACTAACTGAAGTTTATTTAGTGCTTTATCCGGGTAGCCGGAAAGTAGAGCATTGCAGTAGTCTAACCTGGAAGTGACAAAAGCATGGATTAATTTTTCTGCATCATTTTTGGACAGAAAGTTTCTGATTTTTGCAATGTTACGTAGATGGAAAAAAGCTGTCCTTGAAATGGTCTTGATATGTTCTTCAAAAGAGAGATCAGGGTCCAGAGTAACGCCGAGGTCCTTCACAGTTTTATTTGGTCTGCCTCATTGTCCGCCTCCGTGGCTTCCTAACCACGGCGACCCTTCTAAATGACCCCACTGGACGGAGGCGCAGCTCTGGACAGAGGTGCAGGGGCTCTGGACAGAGGGGCTCAGGCGCCTCTGGGCTGAGGGGCTCTGGCGCCTCTGGGCTAAGGGGCTCTGGCGCCTCTGGGCTGAGGGGCTCTGGCGCCTCTGGGCTGAGGGGCTCTGGCGCCTCTGGGCTGAGGGGCTCTGGCGCCTCTGGGCTGACTGGCGCCTCAGGGCTGACTGGCGGCACTGGCGGCTCCTGGCTGACTGGCGGCACTGGCGGCTCCTGGCTGACTGGCGGCTCCTGGCTGACTGGCGGCACTGGCGGCTCCTGGCTGACTGGCGGCACTGGCGGCTCCTGGCTGACTGGCGGCACTGGCGGCTCCTGGCTGACTGGCGGCTCCTGGCTGACTGGCGGCTCCTGGCTGACTGGCAGACTGGCGGCTCCTGGCAGACTGGCGGCACTGGCGGCTGCTTGCAGACTGGCGGCACTGGCGGCTCCTGGCTGACTGGCGGCACTGGCGGCTCCTGGCTGACTGGCGGCACTGGCGGCTCCTGGCTGACTGGCGGCACTGGCGGCTCCTGGCTGACTGGCGGCTCCTGGCTGACTGGCGGCTCCTGGCAGACTGGCGGCACTGGCGGCTCCTGGCTGACTGGCGGCACTGGCGGCTCCTTGCAGACTGGCGGCACTGGCGGCTCCTTGCAGACTGGCGGCACTGGCGGCTCCTTGCAGACTGGCGGCACTGGCGGCTCCTTGCAGACTGGCGGCACTGGCGGCTCCTTGCAGACTGGCGGCACTGGCGGCTCCTTGCAGACTGGCGGCACTTGCGGCGCTGGGCAGACTGGCGGCACTGGGCAGACTGGCGGCGCTGGGCAGACTGGCGGCGCTGGGCAGACTGGTGGCACTGGCTGCGCTGGGCAGACGGGTGGCTCAGGCGGCGCTGGGCAGACTGACGGCACTGGCGGCGCTGGGCAGACGGGTGGCTCAGGCGGCGCTGGGCAGACTGGCGACTCTGATGGTGCTGGGCAGACGGGTAGCTCAGATGGAGCTGGGCAGACTGACGACTCTGATGGCGCTGGGCAGACGGGAAGCTCCGGCAACGCTGGAGAGGAAGGCTCTGGCAGCACTGGACTGAGGAGCTCTGGCACCTCTGGAATGAGGGGCTCTGGCGCCTCTGGACTGAGGGGCGGGAGCTCTGGCAGCGCTGGACAGGCGGGACGCACTATAGGCCTGATGCGTGGTGCCGGCACTGGTGGTACTGGGCCGAGGACACGCACCTCAGGGCGAGTGCGGGGAGCTGCCACCGGAGGGCTGATGCGTGGAGGTGGCACCGGATAGACCGGACCGTGCAGGCGCACTGGAGCTCTTGAGCACCGAGCCTGCCCAACCTTACCTGGTTGAATGCTCCCGGTCGCCCTGCCAGTGCGGCGAGGTGGAATTGCCCGCTCTGGGCTATGCAGGTGAACCGGGGACACCATGCGCAAGGCTGGTGCCATGTAAGCCGGCCCAAGGAGACGCACTGGAGACCAGATGCGTAGAGCCGGCTTCATGGCACTTGGCTCGATGCCCACTCTAGCCCGGCCGATATGCGGAGCTGGTATGTACCGCACTGGGCTATGCACCCGCACTGGGGACACCGTGCGCTCCACAGCACAACACGGTGCCTGCCCGGTCTCTCTCGCCCTCCGGTAAGCACAGGAAGTTGGCTCAGGTCTCCTACCTGGCTTCGCCATACTTCCTGTGTGCCCCCGCCCAAGAAAATGTTGGGGCTGGCTCTCGGGCTTCCTTGCCCGCCGTTTTCGCTTTGCCAACCTCATTCTCCTGTAACCTTCCGCGCACTGCTCCATCAAATCCCAGGCGGGCTCCGGCACTCTCCCTAGGTCGACCGCCAACCTGTCTATCGCCTCCCAAGTTGTGTAGTCCAGATTCTGCTCCCATGTCCCGAAATCCTGACATCGCTGTTGCTGTTGCCCGTTACCACGCCGTTTGGTCCTGTTGTGGTGGGTGATTCTGTCACGCGGTTCTTCCTGGAAAGGAGGAAAGGCGGACCAAAACGCGGCATGGTTTGTGTTCATCTTGATATTTCATTAAAGAAAGTACTGAACACTGAATACAAAAACAATAAACAAATAACGACCGTGAAGCTAAATGAGAACTGTGATGACACAAGCAATCAACATAGACAATCACCCACAAACAAACAGTGCAACACAGGCTACCTAAGTATGATTCTCAATCAGAGACAACTAATGACACCTGCCTCTGATTGAGAAACATACTAGGCCGAAACATACAAATCCCCAAATCATAGAAAAACAAACAGACTGCCCACCCAACTCACGCCCTGACCATACTAAATAAATACAAAACAAAGGAAATAAAGGTCAGAACGTGACACAATCACCAGGATGTACATTCGTTTTGGTATACAAAAAGTATGTAATGACAAAACACACCATACACAAAAGTGCCTCTTTTAGCCTAATGTAGGACTTATGACCTTTGCTCCAATACTTCCTAGTTCTAACAATTTCTTGCATCGCAAGCTTTTTTAGCATTTGCTTGATGATAACCATGATGACACAACACCACCACACAGGGTTTGCGTTCAATTATATTTCTATTCAGTCAATTCAGGTAGTAAACTGAAATTCCCATCCAACTTCTTCTCAATGCTTTTCAATGAAGGGAAAAAAGGAATTTGAATTTCAATATACTTCCTGAATCGACATGGACTTGACCCCCAACTCTGCAACAACAATCACAGATGTTCCAGAACCTGTGCACAAGTTCCTAGAACTAGTTCTGAAACCTAGAAAGAGGCTAAAGTGTTCATTCCCACCTACTTGAACTGCGCCACTGCTTCATGAAGAAGCTCTCATCTGAAAACAGTAACCATCACCTTTACCTGATATACAGTGATACTATCGAGCATGCTGCCACCTGAGAGCAGTAAACGTGCCACTCATTTACCAAGCTGTCCTTTATCTGCACATCCTCATTGTTGTCACACAAGGACACGGTTTCACTTATGTTGGGATCAAGCTTTAGTTAGAGCTGTGTAATAAAACAGAAAATGTAACATTTGGAAGGATGAAGGATATGACACGGCAGGTGTTTTTAAGTATACAAGTAGGCCACTGAAATCCACTAACAGAGAGGATATTGGCTTTTGCAGACATGATGAATAAAATGGACAATTCAAAACATTAGTTCACAATTTCACTGGATTGGAGTATAGCAAAACTCACAGTAAGCATACACTGACAAAGGGAACAAAGTAAAAAATAATCAAATTAACCACACTTCAAATTGAAATGTTTTTTTATTGCCACAAGAATCATAAATTTTAGTAAGAAAATGTAAAAAAAAGTTTTATATTATAGAGTAGCCACACATTTGATCATCAGTCTAAAAGAAGTCAATACAATACTTTCAATAAATCAAAACAGATATGATGCCTGCAAGAAAGATCACAAAAAATAATTAGAACAAATTGAACTTTGAAAACGTATGACTAATTTAAGCAAAAACTATATTTGACAATTTTTCAAACTGCAGTGTTACAATTACAGACCAAAAGAAGAGAGCTTAATTAAGGTACATTGTAACTTTACTATACAGTACCCCGAACATCACACCAGTTCACCATGCTAAATCTAAATCTCCTATTCAATAGAATGATTTCCTCGAATGTTATGAAGACAACTTTAAAATCCCTCTGACTTGACAGTGGAGTGAGAGTAGTGGAATGGTAAGTAGACAAAAACATTTGGCACAATTTCCCTGGACCCATGGGAATGACGAACAACACAACACAGAAGAAATCAAGTCATGGGAGAAAATGCAGGCATTGTTTACAGAAAACAAGATCCCCCGTTATAGTGAATGGAAATCTTTGTGGTCAATCTTCAAGTACATTTTTTACAAAAAAATCTAAGACAATCATAGTACCAATAATTGCTTCTAATACACCAGATGTTTGTCCTTGCTCCTGAACATTTTAAAATCAAACACAGAATACGTTTCTAATGGTAACCTGCTGTACCCTGGTTGGCCTTTAACTGGAGTTACTCAATGAGGGGGGCAGCCCTGAGCTAGCCTGCAATGTCACTTCCTGGTGTAGCTCAAACTGCTCATTTTATGTCTCCATGAAACGCCATCTTAACCGACTTCATTTGGCTTCAATGCACTATTGAGTCTTCACATAGGAATGTATGGTGTCACGTAATGGATGCCTTTGTCCCTTCACATACAGGCATTGGTTTGTGTGCACTCGACACCCTCTCTGTTCTCTCACAATGTACCCTGGACTGGTCCAAGATCTGTTTGAAGTGTATTAGCCCACTGTCTCCCAACACTGGTTCTCGAGTACCCCAACAGTACAGTTTTGTTGTATCCCTTGACAAACACACCTCATTAGTGGTTAGAGCGTTGGACTAGTAACCGAAAGGTTGCAAGTTCAAATCCCTGAGCTGACAAGGTACACACACATCTGTCGTTCTGCCCCTGAATAGGCAGTTAACCCACTGTTCCTAGGCAGTCATTGAAAATAAGAATTTGTTCTTAACTGACTTGCCTAGTTAAATAAAGGTACAATAAAAATAAATAAAAATGTCAACTCATTGAGGGCTTGATGATATGTTCTTCTTCTTGAAATGCACTGTTGGTTAAGGGCTTGTAAGTAAGCATTTCACGATAAAGTCTACACTTGTTGTATTTAGCGCATGTGGCAAATAAAGTTTGATTTGATCAGTTGACAAGTTCAATCAGGTGTGCTTGACCAGGGTTACAATAAACATGTGTACTGTTGGGGGTACTGAGGATCAGGGTTGGAAACACTGTATTAGCCAACTCCGACTGTGATGGTAATACAACTAATACTGATCTGGGACCAGGCTCATTGCACCCCGTTCTTTCCCTCAGTCAGAACAGGGTAAAGGGACATCGAAAGAGAGGAGTGACATAGTTTGAGAATGCATCATGGAATCACATCTGTAGTCTAGATTTCACAGGATAGAATTGAACACTGGACAGTGGAAGAAACATACAGGTTTCCACTATTGACAGCATCTGAAGACATTTGACACAGAATCACTGTTAACAAACTAGTCTCTGCATTGCAAAAGAAACCCTATTTTAGCAGTCAGAATTACAACTGGCCATCACCAGGAAGTGGGGTACCAGTGGATATTTTTTGACAATTTTTACCAGGAGACCCACTTGTGGGCAACACCCACACGCATAACATTTCACAGAATCCCTCACCATACAAAGCATAAATAAATAAATAAAATATATATATATATATATAAATGCTTTTTGTTTTGTATGGTGAGGGATTCTGTGAAATGTTATGCGTGTGGGTGTTGCCCACAAGTGGGTCTATATATATATATATATATATATATATATATATATATATATATATATATATATATACACACAGTGCCTTGCGAAAGTATTCGGCCCCCTTGAACTTTGCAACCTTTTGCCACATTTCAGGCTTCAAACATAAAGATATAAAACTGTATTTTATTGTGAAGAATCAACAACAAGTGGGACACAATCATGAAGTGGAACGACATTTATTGGATATTTCAAACTTTTTTAACAAAACAAAAACTGAAAAATTGGGCGTGCAAAATTATTCAGCCCCTTTACTTTCATTGCAGCAAACTCTCTCCAGAAGTTCAGTGAGGATCTCTGAATGATCCAATGTTGACCTAAATGACTAATGATGATAAATACAATCCACCTGTGTGTAATCAAGTCTCCGTATAAATGCACCTGAACTGTGATAGTCTCAGAGGTCCGTTAAAAGCGCAGAGAGCATCATGAAGAACAAGGAACACACCAGGCAGGTCCGAGATACTGTTGTGAAGAAGTTTAAAGCCGGATTTGGATACAAAAAGATTTCCCAAGCTTTAAACATCCCAAGGAGCACTGTGCAAGCGATAATATTGAAATGGAAGGAGTATCAGACCACTGCAAATCTACCAAGACCTGGCCGTCCCTCTAAACTTTCAGCTCATACAAGGAGAAGACTGATCAGAGATGCAGCCAAGAGGCCCATGATCACTCTGGATGAACTGCAGAGATCTACAGCTGAGGTGGGAGACTGTCCATAGGACAACAATCAGTCGTATATTGCACAAATCTGGCCTTTATGGAAGAGTGGCAAGAAGAAAGCCATTTCTTAAAGATATCCATAAAAAGTGTCGTTTAAAGTTTGCCACAAGCCACCTGGGAGACACACCAAACATGTGGAAGAAGGTGCTCTGGTCAGATGAAACCAAAATTGAACTTTTTGGCAACAATGCAAAACGTTATGTTTGGCGTAAAAGCAACACAGCTGAACACACCATCCCAACTGTCAAACATGGTGGTGGCAGCATCATGGTTTGGGCCTGCTTTTCTTCAGCAGGGACAGGGAAGATGGTTAAAATTGATGGGAAGATGGATGGAGCCAAATACAGGACCATTCTGGAAGAAAACCTGATGGAGTCTGCAAAAGACCTGAGACTGGGGCGGAGATTTGTCTTCCAACAAGACAATGATCCCAAACATAAAGCAAAATCTACAATGGAATGGTTCAAAAATAAACATATCCAGGTGTTAGAATGGCCAAGTCAAAGTCCAGACCTGAATCCAATCGAGAATCTGTGGAAAGAACTGAAAACTGCTGTTCACAAATGCTCTCCATCCAACCTCACTGAGCTCGAGCTGTTTTGCAAGGAGGAATGGGAAAAAATGTCAGTCTCTTGATGTGCAAAACTGATAGAGACATACCCCAAGCGACTTACAGCTGTAATCGCAGCAAAAGGTGGCGCTACAAAGTATTAACTTAAGGGGGCTGAATAATTTTGCACGCCCAATTTTTCAGTTTTTGATTTGTTAAAAAAGTTTGAAATATCCAATAAATGTCGTTCCACTTCATGATTGTGTCCCACTTGTTGTTGATTCTTCACAAAAAAATACAGTTTTATATATTTATGTTTGAAGCCTGAAATGTGGCAAAAGGTTGCAAATTCAAGGGGGCCGAATACTTTCGCAAGGCACTGTATATAATATAAATAAATATTTATATATATATATATTTATTTATTTATTTATAGATATATATATTATCATGAAACAATATTATAATCTTTATACACAACCTCTCAGTTGTACCATTGATACTCGTTTATTAACACTACATTGGAAGCCCGCAAAATATAATGAAAACATTCAAAACAACAATTTCCCTCATTTTGTTTTAGTCCCATTCAGCTCATTTTAAATGTAGATAGGTTGAGTTAAAATGAGTAACATTTTCTGGATAGTGGCTCACATGAATGGTATTACAAATATTCTACTTTCAACCCCTGTCAATAAATGTATTAATAAATTACTGGGATTTAGCCTTTACATTTAATAAAGGTACAGCTGTATTTGCATTAAACAAGGTTAAATTGAAGCATATCAAAGCTCTGTTTTAATAAACTCTTTAAAAATGCCAAATTAGTGCAAATTGCGCAGCTCTGTTCAAAAACAATGATAGATAGTCATTTACTATACTTGCTTCGTGAAAAACAGATCCAAACTAACAGACATTATTCAATCACTCTAGAAGTCCAATTGAAACTTGTAGGGAGGATTAAAATTAGCACATTAGTCAGTAGTTGGACTGGTTGATACCAAGGGGCCGTTGAAGCTTAAGCCAGGGAGCCATTTTAGGGGGTTAATAAGATTGTCAGAACTTGAACTTAAGTACCCATGCAAAACACACTGCTCAAAATGACCACCACCACACATGCAAAGACATCCCTCCCCCAAAACCAAACCTTTCAACATCTACCCCAACAAAAATAAAAAATATAGAGCTATTTTAGGCATTGAACACTTAATCGTTCTTCTACGTTAGAATGAGATTGAGTGTCTGGAAAGAACTGTGCACAGATGTATTTTCTTTCACAGCATAGGGAATGCAACTCTGGCTAGCTGTTTTTTTTATCTCTCCAAGCATCCAGGATACAGTGAAACTTGTTGTCTTTCAGAAAGCGCTTCCTACGGGAAATGACAATGTATAGTGCGCAATCGTCACTGGTCCCAAGTAACACAATGGATTGTATAAGACCTCTTTTGAACACAAGTTCACAATTCAGATTCACCAGTAAGTAAATAAGTAAATAACGTTCAGTTAAAATGCAATCCTAGTTGTTCACAACATCATATTACTAAAAATGCATTCCTATTTTCATTCACATTCCCTTAGTCATGACCGAAAACAGAGCTAAAGTCAGCAGCAGTGGCACATAACCGTAAAGTCATGACATAAGAATTCTTATCTACAGGAGAAACATTGCATCACAGGTCTTTTCTCTGACACTGCACGTTTCTCCAGCATGTATCCAATCTATTGTACCACAGCAGCCAAGTCGTTCAAGATTTATGTCCAAATTGGACGTCTATCCATGTCCTTGAGGACGTCAGGAAATGCCTTAAACTGTCCACTAGGGGAAACAGTGAGCGCCATTACAATCAAGTAGGCTTGGGTTTTGCTAAAGCGTTGTGGATGGGCATAATCCCATGACTGAATCAGAAGGTTGTGTGTTTTTTTATTTGTTATTTTTTTAACCCTGTCTCAAACCTCAATCATTACCTTAACCATTTGGAATGAACGCCTAAACTTAACCTTTGAAATGTGATGTTTGGAGAGAGAAAAAATACAGAGCAGCAGGAGCAACAAAAACACTTCGAAAGTAGCCATAGATATATTAAAACAGGTGAGGATATAAACTAGGCTTGGTGAGAAAGGAAGGTAATTCTATGCGAACAAGATAACCTATTCAATACTGAAATAAAGTCCAAAAAAAGGAGGGGAGGGAAGCCTAATATAGCAGATTGAGATACGAGATATTAACTTTAAAAGTCCTAAGACACAACAGAAAATAGGTTGTTTAAACTTCTTGACGCACCCATCCCGTTAGCGGGATCATTTTCATTAACACCCGCTGAATTGCAGCACTCCAAATTCAAATTACTAAACATTTTTAATCTTCATGAAATCACAAGTGCAATATAGCAAAACATTAACAAGCTTGTTGTAAATCCACCTGGCGTGTCAGATTTCAATACAACTTTTCAGCGAAAGCATAACAAGCGTTTATGTAAGAACATCTCTCTCAGTAGACAAAATATTACAAACACTTAGCAGCCAAGTAGATTGCTTTTCTGACTTTCGTGACCAATAGATTAAATCGCTTACTTTTGATGATCTTTCGGATGTTTGCACTCACGAGACTCCCAGTTACACAATAAATGTTCATTTTGTTCCATAAAGATTATTTTAATAGGGTTGTTTGTGGGGAGGCTCCGTCATTCCAATAGTGATGGTGGTAGAGGGGTGGAACTCTTGCCTACAACGCGAGAGACTCGGGTTTGTATCCCAGCCTATAGAACGATAGACAAAAATGTGGGTTTCGGATTGTAAAACAACTATTGATATGTTTTGCCTGGAAGATTACGGTTGTTAGTGTTTGTTTACGATATAAACTGAACGTTTTAATAGCTTGTTTAGGTTAAATTGGAAGATTCATTCATTCTAAATAATAGCGAGTCGATTTCGATGGAATACGTTGTCTTGCCTAAATGGCCCGCTGGAATAAAGTATTGGGAATGGAGTCGTATTTAAAATGCTGAATCATAGAAGTGACAGTTAACTAAATCTAATGAATTCTAAATAATAACAGAGAGATAATTACGATAGAGTTGTGCCCATCGAAATGTTTTTATTCTTATGGATTGACTGACATACGTTATAAATTTAGCAAAGTACAGGGTACTTTTTTTTACCCCCTTTTTCTCCCCAATTTCAAGGTATCCAATTATTAGTAGTTACTATCTTGTCTCATCGCTACAACTCCCGTACGGGCTCGGGAGAGACGAAGGTCGAAAGTCATGCATCCTCCGAAACAACCCAACCAAGCCGCACTGCTTCTTAACACAGCGCACATCCAATCCGGAAGCCAGAGGAAACACCGTGCACCTGGCGACCTTGGTTAGCGTGCACTGCGCCCGCCACTGGTGCACGACAAGGATATCCCTACTGGCCTAACCCGGACAGCGCTGAGCCAATTGTGCGTCGCCCCACAGACCTCCCAGACGCGGCCGGCTGTGACAGAGCCTGGTCGCGAACCCAGAGTCTCTGGTGGCACAGCTAGAGCTGCGATGCGCCACCTGGGAGACCGTACATGGTACTTTTCAATTTTGGAGTATAGAAAGTTGGAAAGTTTGGTTTTCAAATCAAATCAAATTTATTTATATAGCCCTTCGTACATCAGCTGATATCTCAAAGTGCTGTACAGAAACCCAGCCTAAAACCCCAAACAGCAAGCAATGCAGGTGTAGAAGGTGGACGGTGGCTAGGAAAAACTCCCTAGAAAGGCCAAAACCTAGGAAGAAACCTAGAGAGGAACCAGGCTATGTGGGGTGGCCAGTCCTCTTCTGGCTGTGCCGGGTGGAGATTATAACAAAACATGGTCAAGATGTTCAAATGTTCATAAATGACCAGCATGGTCGAATAATAATAAGGCAGAATAGTTGAAACTGGAGCAGCAGCACAGTCAGGTGGACTGGGGACAGCAAGGACTCATCATGTCAGGTATTCCTGGGGCATGGTCCTAGGGCTCAGGTACTCCGAGAGAGAGAAAGAAAGAGAGAATTAGAGAGAGCATATGTGGGATGGCCAGTCCTCTTCTGGCTGTGCCGGGTGGAGATTATAACAGAACATGGCCAAGATGTTCAAATGTTCATAAATGACCAGCATGGTCGAATAATAATAAGGCAGAACAGTTGAAACTGGAGCAGCAGCACAGCCAGGTGGACTGGGGACAGCAAGGAGTCATCATGTCAGGTAGTCCTGGGGCATGGTCCTAGGGCTCAGGTCCTCCGAGAGAGAGAAAGAGAGAAGGAGAGAATTAGAGAACGCACACTTAGATTCACACAGGACACCGAATAGGACAGGAGAAGTACTCCAGATATAACAAACTGACCCTAGCCCCCCGACACATAAACTACTGCAGCATAAATACTGGAGGCTGAGACAGGAGGGGTCAGGAGACACTGTGGCCCACTCTGAGGACACCCCCGGACAGGGCCAAACAGGAAGGATATAACCCCACCCACTTTGCCAAAGCACAGCCCCCACACCACTAGAGGGATATCTTCAACCACCAACTTACCATCCTGAGACAAGGCTGAGTATAGCCCCCAAAGACCTCCGCCACGGCACAACCCAAGGGGGGGGGGCAACCCAGACTGGATGAGACTGGATGACCACATCAGTGAATCAACCCACTCAGGTGACGCACCCCCTCCAGGGACAGCATGAGAGAGCCCCAGTAAGCCAGTGACTCAGCCCCTGTAATAGGGTTAGAGGCAGAGAATCCCAGTGGAAAGAGGGGAACCGGCCAGGCAGAGACAGCAAGGGCGGTTCGTTGCTCCAGAGCCTTTCCGTTCACCCTCCCACTCCTGGGCCAGACTACACTCAATCATATGACCCACTGAAGAGATGAGTCTTCAGTAGAGACTTAAAGGTTGAGACCGAGTTTGCGTCTCTGACATGGGTAGGCAGACCGTTCCATAAAAATGGAGCTCTATAGGAGAAAGCCCTGCCTCCAGCTGTTTGCTTAGAAATTCTAGGGACAATTAGGAGGCCTGCGTTTTGTGACCGTACCGTACGTGTAGGTATGTACGGCAGGACCAAATCAAAGAGATAGGTAGGGGCAAGCCCATGTAATGCTATGTAGGTTAGCAGTAAAACCTTGAAATCAGCCCTTGCTTTGACAGGAAGCCAGTGTTACAAACTTGTAACCTATGCTACTGTGGCCTATAGAGCTAGAAGGGTGGATAACCAGGTGTGTAAAGGTGTGAGGTGGGATAGACGGCCTGCAGTCCTATCCCAAATGGACAACTAATCCCTATGTACTTGTGGAGATCTGAGAGGATGCGATTGGTATAAGAAACACGACTAAACTTCCACCTCCGGAGGGATAAAAAAAAGACATTTTCTTTGATGGCAGGATTCAAAACTGCGCAGGAAGATCCCAATGGATTTCTAGTCCATCGCCTTAACCACTCAGCCACGACAACTGTGACAGAAAACAGGCTTGTTAGCAGTGAATGGGCCAGTAGGCATAGCTTACATGTGCAAATTGATGTAGAGGATAAACAAATGTGTGATGGGAAGATAACAGGGAATGAAGTTAAAGATGCGATTAAGGGGTTACAAGTTAATAAGAGTCCTGGTGTGGATGGAATAATTGCAGAATTTTATAAAATATGAAAGTTTATCAATATATGGAGGATAATAGTGTTTCAGAATCTATGGTGACAGGGCTGATAACGATTTAAATAAAAATAAGGGGAGCAAATTGAAACTGGAGAATTATAGGCCAATTAGTTTATTACATTCGGATTATAAGATTTTAGCTAAGATACTGGAAAATAGAAAGAAGCAAGTTTTAAATGATATTATAGCACCTACACAGAATTATAGTGTGCCTGGTAGAGATATTGCTGATACAATTAGAGATGTAATACAAATTTATCAGCTTTATTATTTGTTTAATCGGTAGAACCTTTAGCAGCATTTCTTAAAAAAGATCATCTTATAAATTGTGTACAGACTTTAAGGTTTTAGTTTGATTCATCAAGACGAAGATGATACCACTATAACAGTTAGAGATGAGGGAAGTGTAAAAAGGGTGATGGAGTGGTTTAAAGTATATGGACAAGCATCAGGTGCAAAGGTTAACATGGAGAAGTCAGTAGTAATGTGTAAGATTAATGAGGGGAATTTTACTTTTAAGGTGGTAAGATTATTTTAAGGTGTTATGAGTGTTTTTAGGGGTGAAGGAAATGGAAGCTAGGGATTTGACATGAAGTGGTGTAATAAATAAAGTTAGGAAGGTGGTAAATATGTAGAGGGGGAGGTCTTTGAAGTTAAAAGGGATTTTAGTTGATTTTTTAATGGGATGGGAAGGGGGTGAAAATAGCTTTAAAACTTTGACTGTAGGTTATGAGGAGGGGGGTTTGAAGTTGGTAGATTTAAGTGTAAGGAAAACAGCAATTAGAGTAAAAATGGTACGGAAATATTTATTTGGTGAATTGGATTATGGGAGGAAAAGGTTTTTTTAAGAGTATTTGCAGGAGGTTGGGAGGTTTGGGGACAATGGTTTATTGAGGAGTATGAAGAAGGAAATGTTAGGTAATATATCTTTGTTTTTTAGAGAAGTGTTTGAGGCTCGGGGGCAGTTTTTACCAAATATTTATTATGAATGTACCATTTTAGAAAATATTTTAAAATCAGCCTATATATTTAAATCCAAAGATAAGTGTAATAATATGTTGTTTTGTAAATATGGGATGAGGCAGATATGTTATGTCACCTGAGGTAATTCCTGGGTTCCTTCCATTTCAGGCAATATATGATAATGTGGTTGAAGTAGATGAAGAGATAGTGGGGCAAAAAAGTATTTAGTCATCCACCAATTGTGCAAGTTCTCCCACTTAGGTACACTTCAAATATGACAGACAAAATGAGAAAAAAAGTTGTATGATTTTTAATGAATTTATTTGCAAATTATGGTGGAAAATAAGTATTTGGTCACCTACAAACAAGCAAGATTTCTGGCTCTCACAGACCTGTAACTTCTTTAAGAGGCTACTCTGTCCTCCACTCGTTACCTGTATTAAAATGGCACCTGTTTGAACTTGTTATCAGTATAAAAGACACCTGTCCACAACCTCAAACAGTCACACTCCAAACTCCACTATGGCCAAGACCAAAGAGCTGTCAAAGGACACCAGAAACAAAATTGTAGACCTGCACCAGGCTGGGAAGACTGGATCTGCAATAGGTAAGCAGCTTGGTTTGAAGAAATCAACTGTGGGAGCAATTATTAGGAAATGGAAGACATACAAGACCACTGATGATCTCCCTCGATCTGGGGCTCCACGCAAGATCTCACCCCGTGGGGTCAAAATGATCACAAGATCGGTGAGCAAAAATCCCAGAACCACACGGGGGGGGCCTAGTGAATGACCTGCAGAGAGCTGGGACCAAAGTAACAAAGCCTACCATCAGTAACACACTACGCCGCCAGGGACTCAAATCCTGCAGTGCCAGATGTGTCCAGGCCCGCAGGAAGTTTGCTAGAGAGCATTTGGATGATCCAGAAGAAGATAGGGAGAATGTCATATGGTCAGATGAAACCAAAATATAACTTTTTGGTAAAAACTCAACTCGTCGTGTTTGGAGGAAAAATAATGCTGAGTTGCATCCAAAGAACACCATACCTACTGTGAAGCATGGGGGTGGAAACATCATGCTTTGGGGCTGATTTTCTGCAAAGGGACCAGGACGACTGATCCGTGTAAAGGAAAGAATGAATGGGGCCATGTATCATGAGATTGAGTGAAAACCTCCATCAGCAAGGGTATTAAAGATGAAACGTGGTTGGGTCTTTCAGCATGACAATGATCCCAAACACCGCCCGGGCAACGAAGGAGTGGCTTCGTAAGAAGCATTTCAAGGTCCTGGAGTGGCCTAGCCAGTCTCCAGATCTCAACCCCATAGAAAATCTTGAAAGTCCGTGTTGCCCAGCAACAGCCACAAAACATCACTGCTCTAGAGGAGATCTGTATGGAGAAATGGGCCAAAATACCAGCAACTGTGTGTGAAAACCTTGTGAAGACTTACAGAAAACGTTTGACCTTTGTTTTATACCCTTTGTTGGCAATGAGAAAGTATTGAGATAAACTTTTGTTATTGACCAAATACTTATTTTCCACCATAATTTGCAAATAAAATCATTAAAAATCCTACAATGTGATTTTCTGGGTTTTTGTTCCTCATTTTGTCTGTCATAGTTGAAGTGTACCTATGATGCAAATTACAGGCCTCTCATCTTTAAGTGGGAGAACTTGCACAATTGGTGGCTGACTAAATACTTTTTTGCCCCACTGTAAGTAAAACTACTGTGGAGAATATGTACAAGAAAATATGATGTATTCCTGGTGAGTGGGTAATTTTAACCCTTTCACACGTACCATCACACCGGTGTGGTCGTTCTACAGTGGTCCCTGAAGCGTACGATCACACCCTGTGTGATTAGAACACTCATTTAGAATGCTCGTTTAGAACGGCAGTTTCGAATGACGCAACAATCAGCGTTTGAGCTGGCCACACTTTTTTCAGAAACTATTTACACAAACACAGTCCTTACAAAGTTATGTCCAGAATGGCAGCAGTTTATTTTTGGATGCATTGTTCAGATATTCACAGAAGTAAATATAGCATAACACGATCATCCTAACCGGAAAAATGTAGTCTGCATTTGTCCTAGCGCTGAGGAAAGATTGACCCAACACAAGCAGTCATATTTTCTAACTCTCGGCTGACATAAACTACAATATGAATTAGCTAATAGCAATATATAATTAATCACATCACGGGTGAGCTCACCATTGATCGAAATAACTAGGTAAAACACTTTATAGAAATCGAAAGTAATCCGACGATTAGTTTCAGCGCGCAGCCATGCATTTTTTCCTCACAGAAACCGAAGATAATAAGAGAAGACGAGATGAGTTTGGTCTGTTTATAGTATGCATGTTGAAGGGGTGTGTCATCTACCGTCGTTCACATCCCACCATTAATTTCCGGAAGTACTCAAAAAATGTGTGAACTCTTACTCACCTCATTTTGTTATAACATCTTTGGTCAAACAGACTGAATCCCAGAATGCATTGTATGTCAACAAACATGGCTACACAGCTGGAATTAGCTTAGCTCATCATAATCAGTACAACCTTCAAAAAAGTATTTTACACACATAATATGTGCCCATTACAATCTGTGCAAGAATCGGAATGCATGATTTGTCACCTAGAATTGAAAACATGTGAATAAAACCGTAAATACACAAATAATTGCCACACAAAACATTTTCTGATAGTGATTTATTGATACAAGTGGCGCGTGCCGGCAGTCAACCACGTAACCTCCCACTCTGGGCCATTCAGTGTTGTTGTTTATGTATGTAGCTAGTGAGCTAAGCTGTAGCATTAACAATGTCTTTCAAAAGGAGACATCTTACAAATGTGGAAATTCTGGAGATTTTTAAAAATTCTGACAATGAGTCTGAGTATGAAAGTCAGGAATCAGATTCTGACAGTGAGGAGCTGCCCCTGGCAGTAAAGTGGCATCACAAGCGAGAAGTCCATGTCCTCTCCACTGTCCATACAGCAACCATGTCGGCCACAGGGAAGGTGGACCACCTGACCGGAGAGAGGTTGATCAAACCAGATTGTGTGCTTGATTATAACCTCAAAATGGGGTCCGTGGATAAGGCGGACATGATAAACAGCTTTGTGGAATGCACTCGGAAAACGACCAAGTGGTATAAGAAGATATTTTTCCATCTGATCGACACTGCTGTCCTCAACGGCAGCATAGTTCACCGCCAACTAACAGGTGAGATGATTACTGAACAAGGTATTTTTGTAATTGGATGTACAGTTCACATACAAATCCATTATGCAACTATAGTGACAATATCTCACCCACCTACCCACTGCCTCATCATCCTCTAACTTTTCTCATCCTCCCCACTCCCTCATAGGTAAAGTAATTACCTACCAAAAATACAGAGAGAACCTCATGAGAGAGCTGCTAGAGGAGCACCACACCCCTCGGCGCCCATCCACTGGGGGCCGTCCTGCTGCAGACAATCCCCTACGCCTCACTGCACGGCATTTTCCCTGCAAAGTCCCTCAAACTGCTTCTCAAGGTAGTCGCACACGGAGGCATTGCAAAGTCTGCCTGTCTGGCGCCAGGAGAAGTAAGCAGAGGAAGATGACAAAATACATGTGTTTAGCTTGTGATACACCTCTATGTATTTCACCATGCTTTGAGGAGTATCACATGCTCAAGCATTATTGAGCACATCTGCAGCAACAGGTGACCTGACAGGTGACCTGACAGGTGACTTGCCATGATATTATGCCTTTAGAGATGGGGGTGGAAATGCAGTTGTTGTTCAGTCACTGCATGAATATTAAATATGGGTTATGCATATTCAGTTTTTTGTCCTCTAGTAAAACAAGTTGTTGAACCAACTACCAATACTGCAATAAAATAGATGACTATTACATATTGGCATGTGTTTTCTTGCTGTGTTTTCATCCAGTAAAACTGTTAAGGAGTGTACGTTAGCATACAAAAGCTGTCCTCATTCTTCAGCTCCAAAGATGTTCAGCTCCAGTTATAATATTGGCAAATAATGTTTCTGAAAGTACTGAATAAAGAGGAATTATTCATTAGAATACAATATAAGGATATAGCAATAAAACAATACTACAAAGAAGTAACATAATAAACACTGCTATAAAAAATAGTTTATTGCATTGACAAAATCACAGATTTGAGTTATAACAGTAAGAAACTAACTTTTGAGCTCCACAAGGGGGCAAGGCAGGGCAGAACAGAGCTATGCTGAATAGACCAAATAAACAAACCATGAACCACAAACCAATATTTTTATTTTATTTAACTAGGCAAGTAATTTAAGAACAAATTATTATTTACAATGATGGCCTACACCGGCCAAACTCGGACAACGCTGGGCCAATTGTGCGCTGCACTATGGGACTCCCAATCACAGCCAGTTGTGATACAGCCTGGATTTGAACCAGGGTGTCTGTAGTGACGCCTCTAGCACTGATGTGCTGTGCCTTTGACCGCTGAACCACTTTGGAGTCATAAGGCCATGGTAGCTTCAAAATGCAACACAAGATAATACTTCTCTGACGCATTTAGCATTGTTTTACAGAGCTAATAGAAGAATGTGGCTACATAAGCACGATTGACTATAACACCATAAAGGTTATACAATGAGTAACGTTACCTCACGTGTCCGCGGTGATAAAGAATATACACAAATATATTATGCTCCATACATACAGTACGCTACAATAGAAATGTGGAATGGAAAATGTGAACACGTGTGCAGATCCTGTTCTGACGGGAGATGAGCTGCAGACGTGAACTGCACAAACAATTGGGAAGTGCTTGGGGAATTTTGTCCGTGTCAGAAATGTCCCAAAAATTTAATTATCCGCAAAAGTAAAAATGACTATTTTTATGTGAATGAATGAGGAGGCGGAACACACCTAAATTCAAACTGTTTTTAGAAAATAAAAACTTGTTAAAAAATCATTTGAAATTGAAGTTAAAACAACCTATAAATATAAACAGGCTGCGTGCTTTAGTTTGAGGGCAGCGCGGATAAAATGTACTGTTACGTATCAATCACATTCTGGAATGGAGAGGACATTAACATCACGTGCATAAAAAAAAAAACTCACGCTGGGGCGACCGTTAGAGCAGTGGTTCTTAACCTTGGAGGTACTGAACCCCACCAGTTTCAAATGCGCATTCACCGAACCCTTCTTAATTGAAAAAAAAAATCAAATTCAAAACATAGGTATATATTTGACTGGTGCACAAAATGAACCGTGCATCAACATCACTGTGTTCAAAGAACAAAATCATCAAAACATTTTCACACAGATGATCATTTTCACACAAAAACAAAAACATAATAATGAATATTTACTGCAAATCAGTGTGACTTCTGCTGTTGCCTTTCAGAGACCAGTTCAGAAATGCGTGGCTTTGGGCCTCCCGGGTGGCGCAGTGGTTAAGGGCGCTGTACTGCAGCGCCAGCTGTGCCATCAGAGTCCCTGGGTTCGCGCCCAGGCTCTGTCGTAACCGGCCGCGACCGGGAGGTCCGTGGGGCGACGCACAATTGGCCTAGCGTAGCCCGGGTTAGGGAGGGCTTGGTCGGTAGGGGTGTCCTTGTCTCATCGCGCACCAGCGACTCCTGTGGCGGGCTGGGCGCAGTGTACGCTAACCAAGGTGGCCGGGTGCACGGTGTTTCCTCCGGCGCATTGGTGTGACTGGCTTCCGGGTTGTATGTGCGCTGTGTTAAGAAGCAGTGCGGCTTGGTTGGGTTGTGTATCGGAGGACGCATGACTTTCAACCTTCATCTCTCCCGAGCCCGTATGGGAGTTGTAGCGATGAGACAAGATAGTAGCTACTACAACAATTGGATACCACGAAATTGGGGAGAAAAAGGGGTAAAAAAAAAATGTTTTAAAGAAATGCGCTTCACCTTGGCAAGTGCCACTCTCATGTCATCTTCGTTTTTATGTCCAGCATCCTCGAAAAGGATTGCTCGCAAAGATATGTTGTAACAAACGGTATGAAAATCTCCAGAGCTTTCTTATCAATAACAGGGTACGTTACCATTTGTTGACACCAAACCGATGAAAGCGTTGTTGTTCTGAAGAGTTGCTGTTGAACCTGGCTCTGCTGAATTTCAATGATTTCATCGAAGTATTCATAATTGACATCTGTTGTCTCAACACTAAACGTGATATGACTCTCTTGTAGGGAAGTATCCGTCGAGAGAATTTGCAAGCTCATCTAAGTGCGTGGCAATTGCTTGCTTTAGTTCAGCGGGTACAGAAATGTCTCCGATTCCAGATACATCTTCGATCTTACTTACACAGTCGTCCAGCAGGGGAAAGTTTGCGAAGTTATTGTTCTCTGTTCGTCGTTTCCATAACAGTAGCTTTTTTTGAAAAGCCTTCAGGTTTTCCTCCGCTTCGATGATGTTGACTCCATCGCCCTGCATCTTTTGATTGAGATGATTGAGAGCTGCGAAGATATCGGCCATGTACGCTAAAATGAGAATGAACTCAGAATTTTTGAAGCAATCTGCATGACAATGTTGGTGCTCTTGCAAAAACAGGGCTAATTCCACACGCACGGCAAAAAAACGATTCAGCACCTGTCCCCGGGATAACCACCTAACGTTAGAATGGTACAGAAGTACCTCAAATTCAGAGCCCATTTCTTTACACAGCTCACTGAAGATGCGACGCCGCAGAGCACTAGTTCGCACATAGTTCACGCATTCCACTACAATTTTTAATACTTCTGCCAGTTTTGGAGGCAAGGTTTTTGTTGCCAACGCATGCCTGTGCAGAATACAATGCGTAACAATGATGTGTGGTGCATCGGCTTTCACTAGCGCACCAAAACCAGACTTTCTTCCCAGCATGACTGGAGCTCCGTCCGAACAAACTGCAGAAACCATATCCCACGAAAGATTGTTGTCTTTGAAGAAGTCATCCACAAGTTTCTTCACATCGGCTGCCTTAGTTGTTGTTGTAAGAGGCTTACAAAATAAAAATTATTTCTTTATCACGTCATCTTTCACATAGCGCATGAATACAGCAAGCTGGCTTAGATTGGAAACGTCTGTGTTCTCGTCGAGTTGAAGGATGAATTTTTCCGGGCTTGAAATCAGATCTGCAACTACTTGAGCCAAGATGTCTTTGCTCATGTCCTCTATTCTGTCGCTGGTGGTGTCATTTGAAAGAGGAATTTGGGATAACTTAACTTCGGCCTCTTTTCCCAGCATGATATTCGCCATCTTCAACGCAGCTGGTTTTATGAGTGTTTTACCAATGGTGTGTGGTTTGCCCTGCTTTGCGATCAGGTAAGCAACTTCGTCCGATGCTGTGAGGATCGGTTTGTTGATGGGTACAAAGCCAAAAACAGGCAGAGTAGCCTTTTCATCGAATCTGGCTCTCTTCACCTTGAATTCAGTGAGCGTTGTGTTCTTGTATTTTCCATCTCCATGCAGCTTAAGGAAGTGTTCTCTTAGTTTTGCCGGTGCTAGACTAGAATTGCTCAACTTGGCATTGCAAATCATGCAGTTAGAACACTGACTCCCATCACGTTCGGTTATACATGTAAATCCATATTGTACATATTCGTCCGACCACTATTTTTTTGCTCGACATAGTAAGTATGAAGGGATTAAAATATTAAGAAAGAAATCACAAGTCGACTACTGAGCGCACCAAATTCCCTGCAGCACAGATAGGCCAAGCGATGTAGCGTGATCACCTGCAGCCAATGATGGCCAAGCGGAGCGTGTCATCACGAATCATATTAATCGAATGTGTGTCTTGACCTCCGCCGAACCCCTGAGACTGACTCACCGAACCCCTGGGGTTTGATCGAACCCAGGTTAAGAACCACTGCGTTAGAGATATTTGGAACTCAAGCATGAAAGGGTTAATAAATAAAGGAGGTGGTCAAAAGAGCGAGGGGTTTACCGGTTTTATATTCTGAAAGTAATGGGGAGAAACATGATTTAAATCAGGTTTAAAACTTTAAATGGTTTATAGAGATAAGTCACTGCTTTGGAAAAAGTGTGGTCTAGGGTGTTTGCAAACATGTATGTGAAATCAATATGGAAGAATGTAAATGTAAAATAAATCTATAGAATGTGAAGACTGATTTTAAAATGAAACATAAGATTTTTACAAATGTGGTTTGCATCAAATTTATAGGGATATTAAAAAGAGAATGTGATTTGTGGTACGGGGGTGGAAAATTTGATGCACTTTTTTGTTGAATGTAGTAGGTTAAAAGATTTCACAAGTTTTTAAAAGGGGCTGTAAGTAAAACATTGGGGAGAAGAGATTTTTATTGGAGGTTGTTTCTTTTTGGTTTAAATGGGAAAAGTAAAGTTTTAAATTTGGTGAATTTTGTACTAAGCCATGCAAGATATGCGATAAGATTAAGGAATTTAGGTCATTATGAAGGGAAAATTGTGAGTGTTGAGTTTAGGAGTATTTTAGAGAAAGAGAGATAATATATAGATACAGTGGAGGAAACTGTGGGTGAGTACTTTAATTGAAATTCTATCAAATGGAAAACTTGTAATTATTAATTGGTTTTAGTTTATAATTGTTTTACTTTTTTTTCTTTTTCTGATTTTGTTAAAGGGTGAATTGTTAATCTTTTGTTGTCTGAATGTTGTAGTGTTTTGTATATAATAAAAAATATTTGTTACAATGTGCCCGATCTCGGAAGCTAAGCAGGGTCGGGCCTGGTTAGTACTTGGATGGGAGACCGCCTGGGAATACCAGGTGCTGTAAGCATTTTGCTCCAGCAGAGGGTTCTCGTGTCATGCGTGGAGCAACTGCCTTTTATTTATCACCCTAATGTTGTGTCTTTTTATTGGACTAAATGCAGTTTGTTAGTGCATTCAGCATTTGTTTTTAGGCTAGGAGACTGTCAATGTCTAGTCCATTAGGGTCCTGTAAAATCCCTTCAATGTTTTGCCTGACCCCCCCCCCAAAAAAAATCCCCCTATTCCCTATTTACATTTCCCCGTTTGTCCCTGCATCTATAGGTTTTCGCTCTCAAATGTAGCCCCTTTTTAATAGAAATATAACATGATTGGATATTATGTCCACGACAACGTTTAAAACCCTAGCAGGAAAACACTTGAGGTCTGGGAAAAACAGAACATCGATTTTGACGTGTAGTTACCCTTTAACTAGGCATGTCAGATAAGAATGACGGCCTAGGAACTGCCTTGTTCAGGGGCAGATTTTTACCTTCTCGGCTCAGGGATTCGATCTTGCAACCTTCTGGTTACTAGTCCAACTCTACCCACCTGCCCGCCCAAGATTGAACTCATAATATTACAAATAAAATGCACTTTTCAATTAAGCGTTTCACATTCTCCACTAGTTGAAATACTATCATGTGTCCTCAGATTAATGGAGTTAGATATGCATAGGTTTTTTTCCTATATATATG